>NC_056726.1:441831237-441958737 GCF_019279795.1 Protopterus annectens
CAGTGTGGTCCTAGGATAAGGGGATAGGTATTTCTTACAACTTTTTATCATTGTCCTTTTGGTAGTCAGTCTATTAATATGTGATTCCTGCCAGAGAGGCTTATTCCTGAAATTAATATTATATTTAGGGCCAATGGTTACTGACTTTTCTATGTAGCAGTTTAGCTGCCCGGAAAAGTTGGAGTTAAATGTGACAGCTATCTATGTTTGGTCCATTTACATGATATTGTTGAGAATTTTGCAAAAGTCTTCTTCAAAAATTAAGTAGGTTAGACTTGGTGAAGCTCTAAAAATGGTTTCATTTGCAGGTAGGGTGATACCACTAGGCCCGATAGAGAAGATGAGTGAAGATATGGTCGGATTTAACCAAGGTAATTTGTACAGAAAGAATTGTGTCTTATACCAAGTTGTTCTAAAGTAATCGCATATTGTTCGACAGTGTATCGCAGAGCTTCAACTGAGCATGTATGCTGTTCATTATTTAACAAATGGATTTTTAGACATTGCTTTGTGTTGAATCTTGATTTCCATTTGGAGGTCTGTCAAAAATCTTAAGATACATTAGTTCCACACATGAAATTAAGTGAACTTTTTGATGCTGAGAACGGCAGTATCATCTTGGAAGTCGAATGTTTAAATAAGGATGGGTCACACAGAGTGACTATATGGAGGTAGACACTTAAACTCTCATAGGCACACTCAATTTGATATAACATTTGCTTGGATAACCCAGGGAGAGCAATGAAAATGCCTTGCAGCATTGTAAACAAAACTCTTGGTTAGGTAAGGCTTAGGCAAACGTCAGAGTATAGCATTGATGCATCTAGACCTCAATTCCTGTTGTAGAATCTTTAACCGCATTGTTTTAACCACTCTCTTCAGCATTAAATGGAATATGAAACTTTCTGAGTAGTATCCTGCACCCTGACAGGCAGATCACCAATAGATTCATCTATCATCCTGCAACAGGGAGCTTACACGGAGACCTTGATTTTCACAGATGTTATAAATATTCTGCATTTTATATTACTGCAGATACCATTAATCTTAGATTTTCAGCTATAGAGAGGTTTCCAGTTTTAATTACCAAGACTTTCTTTCCTGTGTTTGAGGAGGAAGAGCAGTGTAGTATCCACATTATTGATCTTAAATCGAAGGTATTTATGGCGCACATAGGAGTCAGACAAAGATGTGTCCTGTCTTTTCTCCTGTTTACAGTTTTCATTGACAAGATATCAAGCTGTAGCAAAGAATTAGAGAGTTTCTTCTTTAGGGATCTGAGTGTTGCCACTTTATTGTTTTCAGCTGATGCCATCTTGGTGTCAAGTGACTGTGATTTCCAGTCTACACTAGAGTAGTCCACTGCGGAGAGTGAAGCAGATGGGATGAAAATCAGCACTTCCAAATCAGAAGTCATAGTTATTTTGTGGAAAAATGAAGTATTATTCACTGCAGGTGAGAGAGAGCAGCTACCACTAGTGAGGATGTTTAAGTATTTTGGTGGCCTTGATCGCAAGTAATATAAAGAAGGATTTGGAAAAATGACTTATGAATGGGTGCTGTGAGGGCAGTACTGCATAAACTGTACTGTACAGTAAGGTAAAACTTGTTGGCCTAAGTTCCTGCACTTCCAAGAAAGGCTTCAAGTACTACCTTTACTCACTTTCTTATAGGATCTTGGGTGATGATCTGTGGCTTGCATTTTTGTGCCATTAGGGTCCCCTCCCTCCCTTGATCACCTAAATCATCACAAATCAAATAGTTCCATTAATACCAGAACTAGGGACATAAATCACCACCAGCCCATAAACAAAACATGCCTGAGAGAAACATGTATTGGCCAATACCTTCCCCACCTCTGCAACAACTTCCCCTGCAAATTAAACAGTGACACCCTAGGATCTTTTAGATTAAACCTGGATGCTTGGATGGTACCCATTCATTTACTCTGGGACTTGCTTTGCCCTTCTTGAGAAAGGGGTTACAGCATGAATGTGGATATTGATAAGCTGTAAATGATCTTGTGAGTCAATTTCTTTGTCTTCACTATGTTCTTATAAAAAGTGAGTCACAGAAAAAAAATTCAGTTTATTGATCAGTCTGTATCTCCAGCTTCACCTGTAGTCATGAACTTGGGACAGTTTTTAGAAGGATAAGAATGCAAATACAAGCAACAGAAATGAGGTTCCTTCACATAGTTCCTGGACACACTCTCCATGATAAAATGAGGAAATATGAAGTCCTCGGGGATCTCAGAGTAGTGTCTCTGCTCCTCCAGCTCAAGAAGAGTCAGTTACGGTGGTTTGTGCAGCCATTGACAATACCTTACATGCCTCCCATGGGAGGTTTACCATTTAAAGATATCTTGGAAAAAGACTCAGATCAAATTCACAACATGCTCAGGAATAATTCTTGCATTCTTCCTATGCCTTACAGAGACTTGGCTAAAACAATCTACACTAGACCAGGAAATTAGCCCTCCTGGCTATAATATTCTTAGATGTGACCGTATAACCAAAAAAGGTGGAGGCATAGCCATTCTCTATAAATGTAATCTCCAAATTTCCCCTGTCAATGTGCATCCTTCATGTGACACCAAAGCTGAACTCCTGACTACCAAACTCCAAATCAATAACACCAAATCTATCAATCTAATCTGCATGTATCTCCCCCAGGTAACAATACTAATACTCTTGAAAACTTACTTAGCTATTTTTCTACCCAACTACCCCAGGAGACCATTATACTTGGTGAATTTAACATCGACTGGTCCTCCTGCAGCTCCCCTAACCCTACTAACCACATAAATCTCTTTGGATTTTCACAATTAATATAAACTCCTGCTAGAATTCACAAACCCACCAGTAAGGAATCTACTCTTGACTGGATCCTTATTAATAGCCACCCTGAAACTTATACTCCAGAAACCCTTCCCGACGATATCAGCGACCACATGCTTACCTACATTATTAGACAAAAAGTACATATCCCAACTACTCATAATCTTAAAACCTCCCGCTCAAAAAAATTCTTTAATCCACACAGCTTCCTAAATAAACTGCAAGCATGTGACTGGTCACCACTAACCCATCTTGAACTTGACAAAGCAGTTATCTATTTCAACACCAAATTTCTTCAAATCCTAGATTACCATGCACCTCTTCGTTCTACTAGAATAAGATCCAAATCTGCCCCATGGCTCACAAAACAAACTAGAAAAAAGATGCTCCTTAGAAATAAAATCTGGGCTAAGTGGAGACCTACCAAATGTCCATTAGATCAGCTCCACTTTAAGCAGTTATGAAATGCCACCAAGAAAGATATTCTCAAAGACAAAAAAGACTTCTACCTTCACCTCCAACAAACCAGTCAGCAAACTCCACAAAAATTTTGGTCAGGGATTAACAAACTTCTTCGTCCAGGTCACTCTGCTACCCCTGCCCCTGTAGGTTTTAACCATAATAACTCCAACCAGATCCCTGATGCCTTAAACACTTACTTTACAGAAGCCACTCAAACCCTAGCCAATTCTTTACCTCCCTTTACTGCTTCTCCACTAAATTCATCCAAGACTACATCACCTACCTTTCAAATACAACCTGTACCTACTTCTCTCATCTGTAAACTACTTCAAAAACTGAAACCTTGTACCCCTTCTGCTGACCGTCTCCCATCTGAATACTTCCAAATTGCCGCAAAAGCTATAGACTATCCCATCTCTATCCTTATTAACAGAACCATCTCAGAAGGCAAAATTCCATCCATATGGAAAGTATCCCACATCATCCCTCTACATAAAGGAGGGTCTTCTATTGAGCTGACTAACTTTCGACCTATTGCCTTACTCTCCCCAATAGCTAAGATTATGGAAAAATGTATTCACAAACAACTACTTAACTACCTACTACAAAATAACCAACTAGTCAATTGCCAACATGGCTTCAGACCATTCCATAACACTACAACTGCCCTACTATCCTTCACAGGCTCTATAAATAAAAATCACAACAATAACTCCTTTTCCTCTGCACTATTTATTGACCTGTCAAAAGCCTTTGATATGGTTAACCATAACTTACTCTTAGACAAACTAAAGATCCTTTCTCTTGAACCACAAGCATTACAATGGTTTATGTCTTATCTGGATAATAGACAGCAAGCAGTCCTTTGGGATAACAATCTGTCTTCACTACTTCCTGTAAATATTGGGGTATCCCAAGGCTCTATCTTAGGTCCCCTTCTTTTTTCCTTATTTATTAATGATCTACACATAAATATTCCTCAAGCCACCTGCATTCAATATGCAGATGATTCCATCTTAATTTGTTCAGCCAAGAACATAGACTCTCTGCAGTCCCTCACCCAAACTGTTCTTCATAATGTTAAAAACTGGTTTATGCAACACTGTCTCCTCTTAAATCCCCAATAAATTTACCCCTACTCATAAATCACCTACTCCATCCTTCTCTGTAACCTCTAACAATGCTACCAACATAACCCCAGACTCTACAACCCGCCTACTAGGTGTTACAATTGATAATCGTCTCAACTTCGATGACCACATCAACACCACCATAAAGTCCATTAACAAAAAACTCAGTACCCTCTATAGAATTAAACCCTTCCTTACCCCTTCTGCCAGGAAAACTATTGCACAAACCCACCTCATTTCTACACTTTTCTATGCCTCTGCTATATATATACTAACCTATCAAAAAATAACCTCTCGAAACTTGCCACCTGTTATAATAGCATAGCTAGATTCATTACATGCTCCCCCTTCAAAACTCACCACTGCCTCAACCACAAACAACTTGGATGGCTAGAACTGGAAAACCATATACTCTGTCAACAACTACTTATCACTCAACAGATCCTATACCACCCCAACAACACCCCTATCCTCACTAATCTTATTACACCATATAAAAATCTTGCTACACTACGCTCTGCTAACAAGCTGCTAGTTTCCACAATTAAATCCAGCAATAAAGCTGGTGACTCACTTTTCTCTAACACACAGCAGGTAAAAACTGGAATCGACTTCCTTCTGAACTATCAATCTTAGCTTCTACTTCTCTATTTAAAAACACCTCAAAGAACATCGTAAAACTCATTGGCTTTGTCCATGTGCTAACCCAGAGTGATATCTTTCCCCTTCCTGCTCTTACTCCTTTCCCTACTCCTCTATCCTTCCCCCTTCCTTCTCTTACTCCTTTCCCTACTCCTCTATCCTTTCCCCCTTCCTTCTCTTACTCCTTTCCCTACTCCTCTATCCTTTCCCCCTTCCTTCTCTTACTCCTTTCCCTACTCCTCTATCCTTCCCCCCTCCTTCTCTTACTCCTTTCCTACTCCTCTATCCTTTCCCCCTTCCTTCTCTTACTCCTTTCCCTACTCCTCTATCCTTCCCCCGTCCTTCTCTTACTCCTTTCCTACTCCTCTATCCTTTCCCCCTTCCTTCTCTTACTCCTTTCCCTACTCCTCTATCCTTCCCCCGTCCTTCTCTTACTCCTTTCCCTACTCCTCTATCCTATACCACCTAATCTAGGTGCTACTCTTTTCTTCTTAGTAATTCTATAAAACATAAAGGCCTTTCTCTCTTAATTGGGTTTTACTCTTACCCACTATTGTATTTAGTATAATCTTTTTTACTCTAATCATTTTTTTAGTATAATTTTTAGAGTAATATTTTTAGAGTTTATAACCCAAGTATTATATATTTTTTTACCAATGCTTTCACTTTATGTGATTTTACATGTCTTTTTATATATGTTTAACATTATCACTATTCATGTTTGGAGCTTTTCTCCCCGGGCCTCTACTGAAAATGGACATATACGAGTTAGACTAGCCCAGTCAACAAATGTAAAATAAAATAAAATAATATCTCTCAGCTTGAATTCAAATGCCTGGAAGTCTTACAGGATCAGCTGAAAACTGTTGCAGGAGATAAGAAACCATGTTCTGCCTGCTGAGCTTGCTACCATTGTGACCCAAAGTTTTAGATCTGCAGAGGCTACAAATTCTGTCTAAGCATAGCAACAAATTCTATAAGCAGACTTTTGTGGCTCTTCCTTGACATGGTACTTGTGGGAACTACAGTTGCTAATAACCATCATAAGGTAAAGCATCACATTGAGTTTCACGTTTCTGTTTTAACTGTTGTAACTATCCATCCATCCACAACACCTTTTTCCCATTTTTTCATATGGGCTTGGGTGTCAATTCAACAGTGACAATCATCCTGATCCAAGGTTTGCACCACCGGATGGCTAGCCCTAGTGTGGTAGTTCTTCCCCACCACACATTCACACACACACTTACATTTATGGACAATTTAGAGTGTCCAGTCCATGTACTGTATGTCCTTGGAATCCGGTGCACCCAGAGGAAATCCATGTTAACACAGCGAGGACATGCAGACTTCACACAGAAGGCACGCCGGCCAAGAATTGAACTGGGGAACCTCTTATGGTGAGGCAACAACACTACCCACTGTGCCACCTTTAGTACCTGTTAAATACTGCAGGCAAATTTGGAGGACTTACTCTCCTTTAGTCTTATACGGGGCACTGTATGCAAATCTTTGTCCATCATGGATTATCTCCAAGTTGATGAGTGAGTTTTATCTCACATTCATAACAGATACCCAAATAAATAAAAATTCAGTCATATATTTGTTAGCAATGTGTCCACCCATAGTCTCCACTGTATACTGTACTAAATGGGACAGCACTGGTGGGTGGGTGGGGAGCTGATATCAGCATTAATTTGAAACTTTACGTGGTCTAGGTTACCAGCAAATCTACCAACTATTTAAGTATGCATTGGGTACAGGAGCACTGCATAGTTTTTTCCTTATCTACTAAACACATGGCTTTTTGAGGACTTTCTTACTAGTGCTGACTGACTTTTCTCATCATCTCTGCATTATGCTAGCAAAATCCTCTTATACTTGGTGAGTTTAAAATTTGGACTGATGAGATGTTAGTAGTTATAAATGAATCATTAATCCTTATGTTGTAGGGTTTGAAAGTTTTTCTCATTACCTCCATGACCTACCAACAATTTGGGCCCTATTTTGGAAATGATATTCCAGCTGGAGATGTTGACCTCTGGCTTAATGATAGAACTAATTTTCTACCTTGACCACATCTTGGTCTGCTTTGCTCTAGATTTTCTTACATTAATCCAACTGATGCTGTGATAAGTTTACTGTATCTTATTTTTAACTACCCTCCACCAGTGTCTCTTATAGACAGGAGTGATCTCTCCTGCTGAGTTAGCTTTTGACTATAACAAGTCATCACTGGATCATAGGCTCATATATGGTTACTAAGCTAACAACCTGGAAATCATTTCAAGCCTAGCCATTTAATCTCAATGTAATGCCATAAATACTATAGTCCTAGTCCTGTTTGATTTACAGGGCGGCCACGGTGGTGCAGCGGTTAGCATTGCTGCCTCACAGCAAGAGGTTCTCCGGTTTGATTCTCAGCTGGGGTGCCTTCTGTGCGGAGTGTGCATGTCCTCCCTGTGGTCATGTGGGTTTCCTCTGGGTGCGCTAGTTTCCTCCCACATCCCAAAGACATGCAGTAGGTGGATTGGACACTCTAAAATTGGCCCTAGGTATGAGTGTGTGTGTGTGTGCCTTCTGTGGAAGGTTGGGCGCTGATATGGCAACACGACACCGTAAAACTCCACTGCCAATCATGAGCAGACAGATGATCTACTGTGGTACCCCTAACCGGGAAAAGCTGAAAGAAGAAGAAGTCCCATTTGATTTACGGATATGCAGCAAGTTCATTACGTTTGGGTCTTGGATTGCTCTGTAGGCCAGGCATATGTCTTCCCTAAGAAAGCTTTCTATATGGCGCACCTCATAAGTAAGGGTATGTCATCCAGGGACAAGAAGGTCATAACATCCCTGCATTCTTTCCTTATAAGGCCAATTATTGAGTACAAAGCCCCCTTTGGCATATACCTCACAAAACACATGGCAGCTGGAGAGACCACAGAAGTTCCTCACCAGAAGACTCCAGAGCCTCAAACATCTGCCCTACACCTATAGGCTAAAAGCCCTGTCCCTCTACTCAGTTTCATACAGACTCCTCAGAGGTGCCCTCTGTCTGGCATACAAAGCAATCTCAGACCCCCACCTTGATGGGCTACTGCATATCCGCAAGTCATGCTCCACTTGAGTAATCAGCATGCGTGACCTCAACTTGGTCTGTGACATCAATAGTACTTGTTGGCAGGACAGATTTGTGTCCCAGAGACTCCCACCATCTGTAGAATAGACTCCCTCGCCATGTCAAGCAGAGTACCTCATTGTCCTTTTTCAAGGGAAACCTGGATAACTGGATGGGAAACATTAACTACACCCCTAGGATTCCACCCATGTCCCTGCTGGACAGGGGCTTTGGGTGCTGACTTGTCTACACATGGGCTAAACTCTTGCTAGGCTTATAAGGGCCTCAGGGCCAATAGCCTCGTAACTTCCTATGATCCTATGATCCTTCCTATGATACAGAGTAGAGTGACAGGGACTTTAGTCAGTCTTTGTAAGACACATGCTGAAGCCCCTTGATCTTCTTTGTTAAAAACCTTTAAGGTGTCTCTAATTGTTACAGGTGCTTAGTACAGTACATGCCAAATGGGGAGTTATACTCAGTTATGGGCCAGATAAATGCCAAGTAGAAGGGAGAGTTATAATTTATTTTGCTCGTGAGGCAATGCCTTTACTAATCAAATGTGCTAATTTGAAAGCTTTCCTTACTACAGTAGACACATGGTGATCGAAGGTAAGGTTGCAGTCAACTTGTGATCCCAGGTCCCTTACCACTTCATGGATACTTAGGGTTATTGTTGTTGATATGATAGTGTGAGGGGACATTATGTGTGCTTAAGGGAATGATGATGCAGTTATCTGCATTCAGTTTGAGACTGCGACTAATACACCAGTCATTGGTCTGTGTGAGACCCTCATGGAGTATACTGACAATATTTGGGGATTCAATGATTGCACCTAGTTTACAGTAGTCTGCAAACCTGGTCAGCCACAACCCCTTAGTTTTGACCTGAACTTCAGAGTACAAACAGTGAGGGCCCAGCACTGTCCCCTGTAGCACCCCACTGGTAACAGGTCTGATGGTTGATGTGGAGTCACCCACTTTGATAGTGTGTGTCCAGTTTGTGAGCCAGTTGGCAACCCATATTACAACAAAGGGGTTTGCATTCAGTTTGTTAAGTTTATCAGTAATGCCTGAATGTGGAATTGTGTCAAAAGCCTTTGCCAGGTTGAGGTATGCTGTGTGCACAGATTTGCCCTCATCAGTGGCCTTAGTCACATTTTCAAAGAAATCCACCAGACTTAACAAGCAGAATCTGCCCTTCATGAAGCTAAATTGGGTAGGATCCAGGGTTTGGAGGTCACTAATGTCTTTATTTATGAGGTACATAATGATACGTTCCATGGCCTTACAGATGAGGTTGGCCAGGCTTATGGGTCTGTAACTCCCTGGGTCTGTTACTAGGCCACTTTTGTGGAGGGGAATAACTGTTGCTGTTCTCCATTCCACAGGAACAAAGCCTGTGGTTCGGCTATGATTGAAAAGGGTACTTATTGGTGATCCTCGTTCATGTTTTAACCTGTTTAGAAGACAGCCTGGAATGTCGTCTGGTCCCATAGAGGGTGTATTTTTTGCCTTGGACAAGGCTTTGAGGACCTGCTGTTCAGATATGTAGGATGGGGTGGTTTGGGGGAATATTTGTTGTAAGTTAGGAGGGGGTAAGGGAGTGAAAATTTCACCAAACCTATCCACTAACAGGTTTGCTATGTCTGTGGGGTCAGTGTGTGTGATACCATTGGTCACTAGTTTTGCATATGCTTGGGTCCTTTCCTTTAGGTTACATATGTAGCTGTAAAAGGCCTTATGGTTATCATTGGCTGTACTTGCTAAGTTTCTCTCAAAGGAGCCCTTGGAGGATTTGACACGTTGTCTTATTTGCCTGTTGAGGCTGAGGACAGTGCTTTTCCATTGTTGGGACCTTGCCTTTGTTTTCTTGGACAGCAAATTTTTGCACTTATTGTAAAGTTTGTTGATGCTGGATGTCCATCATGGCAACTTGTTTTCACTTGGGGCTCTGGCTTTGATTCTTTCTGGTATGGCCGAGTTTATACACTTATGGAAGCGATTGTACAGGGCTTTAGTGTAAGCTTCGGCATAGTTACCACTTCCAACTTGGGTTGGGGTTTGGAATGCACTTATACCATCACCTAGGCAGGTATAGTTTACCTCAGTGAAGTTTTTCAGTCTGATTTCCCCCTTTGTGAGTTCTGGTGTTAGTGCCAGCTTGAAGGTGACTGATTTGTGGTCAGTTTTAACTAATGATGGTCTGACAGTTGTGGCAGTGCATCTGTTTGACATGTTGGTGAGGAACACATCCAGAATGTTTGCTCCCCTTGTCGGGTATGGACAATTTGCTCCAGGGCATTTGAATTAACAAAGTCAAGGAACTTTTGCTCTGGTGAGTTAGGGCTAGTGTAGGTTTCCCAATTGATGGAGAGATAATTGAAATCCCCCATAACCAGTGTGTTCAGTAAAATTTGGATTGTCTCCAGTTCAGTCAAGTAGGCTTCTTGGGTGTCATGACCCATGGAGGAGGATCTATAACTGACTGTGAAATGAATGGGGGTCTTACCCACTGTAACCTGGATCTGGAGTAACCCCATGTGGTTATCCAGTCTAACTAGATGGGAGGTAACTCTCTCTTACCTGCAGGAGTCAATTGTTAATGACCACACCACTGTTTGAAGAGATTTTCTGCTGAATCCATGTGCATCCACTGTTAGATAAGTACTTTTAAGTACTGATTTGCACTCTGTCCAAGTTTATACTACAGTTGATGTGACATTTGTGCATTTTGTAGTGTTTTGCACTTGAATTCTATATTTTAACATTTTATTTGTTGTTCCGATTGTATTTGACTGTTGTGCTGAATCCATATCTATCTATCAATCTAGATATGAATATCTAGAACTACAGTGCTTAATAACTGCACTTTAAGTTGCTTGCTACTAGTGCTGCTCTGATATCTGTGCTTATTTGTTGTATTATTTATCCACTGTATGGCTTTAGGAGTTAGCTGTTTGCCCCTGCACTCCTGCCATACTCCATGAGGGTGTAAATGACTAAGAGAGACATGGAATTGAAATTTCCCCTATAAAACTACTCCTGAAAATTCCTTAGTACGTACTTGTGCAGAGAGCTGCTGGATTGCACTCTGAGAAGCACCCACCACTCAAGCTTGGTCTTAGGCAGTCTTGATAGGAATCTACACTCCTAGAGCAACCAAGCTAGCCAGCTGTAAACATCTCCACACCAACCTCTTGTAGACTACGTAATTAGGATCTGTAACCATGGATATGCACTTCCGTGCTATCTCTCCAGCTAGACTGAAGGACATGAGAATCCTGTGGTAATGTAGCAATTGCCTCAAATATACTGACAACCACCTAAATCTCTAGCAAACGGATTCTGTACGTGAGAGATGTAGTTATACAAATTGACTGGAGGCAAGACTGTCACATACAAGCACCTATGACACTCAACAGGTTATTAGTAGCACACACAAACACACACACACATGCATGCATGCACTCGCGCGCGTGCACACACACACACACACACACACACACACACACACACACACACACACACACACACACACACACAAACACACACATGCACACACACACGCACACACATGCACACACACACACGCACACACACACACACACACACACACACACACACACACACACACACACACACAATACACCCACCACACTTAGTAAGTACCAGACACATAGACTCACATTTGCTGAGACTCTTAAATGTAATCTCCCAAAACTACAAAGACCTCCTAGACACTGTAGTCTAAAAAGGTATATTCAGCAGCTTCTAGAGCACACATCAAAAACAACACCAAATAAAACACATGCAGCCACATTTAACAGTGATCTGGCTTCTAAGCCCATAAGGCATACCACCACACAACCCAACATCTTGCTCATAGGAGACTCCATTGTAAGACAAACAGATGTCCTACTCAGCAGGCTAAGTAAGGAGAGAGTCACAGTAAGCTGTCTGTCAGGGCTAGGATCTGCCAAATAACGCATGCCCTTAGGTCATTGGATAACAAGTACCAGTATGACTTTGTCATAGTCCATATGGGTGTAAATGACTTGTGACATACCACCCTGGACTATATGAAGAGAGACATAAAGGACCTCTCTGATTATGTGTCCCAGGATGGTATGAGCTTAGCATTGTGCAGCATTCTACTTTCTAAAAGGGTGATGGCGACAGTTTTAACTCTCAACTCTCCAGATTTTTGCAGAATGCCCAGATTTTTGTCTGTGCCTCAAAAAATGTATGGTCTTCTGGCAAATCTGAGGATTGAAGTCACTAAATAATGACATACATTTGTGTTCCAGACTTCATATCCTTCAGAAAATGCATGCTAATACAAATCCTGTTATTCTAGCAACTTTAAAAGTTATAAGAGCAAAGTTTAAAATCTGTTCCTATATTTGGGACTTTGCCCCCCCCCCCCACACTTTAGGCTTTGTGCAGATTTCTTATATTAAGTGGGTGAGAGCTATGCCATAATATGAACAGAAGATGATTGAATTTAATAATTGCCTTAGTTTTTGGTGTCACTCCAAGGGGGTACAATACTTGTCAGCCTGAGAAGATATGGTCAACAGACAATGCTTTTGCCAGGTTTGGTCTGCATCTTCCACTCTAGACTTTCAAGTATTGGTTAAGACATAGTCCTGTCCCATTGTGCCAGTTTTTAGGCAACACCAAACTGACAAAACTCCCAACATAGCAAAACTAACCATAAAAAAGCTAAAGGTGTTACTACTCAGTGCCAGGAAAGTAAACAAAAAACTCTACTCCATCCAAGCTCTCCTCACTTTGGAGAATGCAGATGTTTATGCAGTTATCAAGACATTATTTAAAGCAACAGACAGCACCCAGGCAGGGCTACAATGCCTTCAACATATTTAGACCAGCGACAGCACAGACAGAGACTAAGGGTGGAGGTGTCTTGATTTATATCTAAAACAATCATACCTCAAGACTGGTCAAACAGGATGACATGCTTGAACTTCTCCACATCCAAATCACCACAGGTAAACTCCCATACCATTACCATATCCTTGCAAGCTATAGTTCCCCCTCTATGACCTAAGAAACCCATAACACATACTTAAACTTTCTTAAGCACTCACCATTCAACAATACCATATTCATGGGTAACATTAACTACTCCACTAGAAATTAGGAAGCATACATGACCTAAACCAAGAAATTTTTGAACTTTTTAAACACAAACACAAGTACCCTGGACCAGATAGTTCACATGCTCACTAAACATGAGAACATACTGGATTTGTTCCTCATTAATATGGAAGTATGTTGAACCCCCTAGTGTAATGTCCACTCTGGTGACGTCAAAGCATAAAACTATCCCCTTTGAAATGAAAACAAAGCTTGGGACCAATGCTAACCTTGGAACATTTACAAACTATTCTAAGGCAAACGTCCTACTACAACTTGATTTTCTCTGGTTCGATTCTCAGCTGGGGTGCCTTCTGTGCAGAGTCTGCATGTCCTCCCTGCATTCGAGTGGGTTTCCTCCGGGTGCTCCAATTTCCTCCCAAGTTACAAAGACATGCATCTGGAACATTTCTCTCCAGGCCTCCACTGAAAATTGGCTTCGTTCCAAGTAGGACTTTCCCTGTTAAAAATGTTAAATAAAAAAAAAAAAAATTGATAGAGACCCATAATCATGTCAATAGATGCATACAGTCAGCTGTGACTACCAGGAATAAACACAAAACAAACACAAGAAAAAAACACCCTGATGGAATCCATATATAAAAAAGGTTGTACAATAAAAAGAAAAAAATCATGGCAAAAGTAAGGAAGTGCAATGCCCAACAGGATAAAAAAATCTCTGATCGATTTAATCAAGCACCTCAGAGGAAAAATCAAGTCTACTAAAGCCAAATTTAAATAAAGCTAAATATAGCTTTCCAGGCCAAGAACAACTACAAGGCTTTCTGTAGCTATGCCCACAACCTCAAAGGCAGTACACAACAATGCACAGAACTAATTGTAAATGGAGCCACCTACACTGAGTTGAAAGATATAGCAAATCTATCAATTGATAATACATTTGCTCCAATTTTACCTTTCTCTCTGCCCCCCCCCTACCCACCCATCTGGAAATACCATCAAACATAATCCTCCAACTACTCTTAGAGAGCAGGTCATCCACATGCTTTCCAAGGCCAGGAATATCACATTAATGGGCTTTGAGAATATCCTAGGATGCCACCTAAATAACATGACCTATCAAGTCTTCTAGAATCACCCCATTTAACCATAACCACCAGACAGGCTTCAGGTCACATGAATGAAGAAATGCAGTGGGTATCCATCTCCACAAGGGTGGGCATTTATGGATCCCAGAAACTAGACCAATAAGCTTGACTAGTCTCATATGCAAAGCCATGGAAAGAATTATCATGAAAATTATTAAAAATGACATAGAAAAATGTCAGTCGTTGGATCCAACCCAGCTTGGCTTCATCAAGGGCTGATCATACCTGCTCAACCTGGTTGACGTCTTTGAGAAGGTCACCAAGGAAATGGATGAGAATAAAATTATTCATACTGCCTACCTTAATCTGGCCAAAGCATTTTATACAATACCCTACTTAGGCATTGTAAGCAAACTCATGTAATTAGGCATAAACCCCTATGTCATCAAATGGATAGCTGGGTGGCTCTCAGATAGGACCCAAGAAGTCAAGACAGTGGAGTCCATCTCCACAAAGAGAATGATCAGTAACAGTCTTCCTCAAGGCTCTCCGCTTGGTCCACTCCTTTTTGGCATCTACTTCACTGAAGTCAAGGCCAACATCAAGGGCCTCTGGCTGACCAAGATTGCTGATGCTTACAAACTAAGTACAGTCATAGAATCTCCCAAGATACAAATATTCTCCAAGCAGGGATGACTCAGACAAATAACTGCTGTCATAACTACAATATGAAACTCAATTATGAGAAATGCATAATAGTGTACTTTCAGAACTTAGCTAACCCTGGGAACTACTTAACACATCCCTAAGAGTAGATACAGTAGTTAGGGATTTGGGGATGCTGTGACAAAAGGAGATACTGCCAGCACAGCTATCTTGAATTTTGTAAATAACTATATGTCATTGGTGAATATCGAAATGATTTATATAAGATGCTTGTGTTACAAATGTATTAGAACTGCATGTCATGTGTATATCAAACTGCTTGTACATACTTGTGTGTTGAAAAGGCATATGCAAAGTGCTGTTTGAAATTTAACCACAGTGTGCCCTACTGGAAGATAACAGAAATGTACATGCACTATTGTAAGTGTTAATTTGGTGGGCAATGGTGGGATATCCATATCATATTTGGTGGACAGTGGTGGGGATATTGAGCTCCTGTAGCCTGTAAACAGTGGTCATTAAAGAAGGTGTTTGTACTCTCAAGCAGCCACATGGTGGACATTTAGAGCTTCATATCACAATAGTTTTATTTATTTTTTTTTGGCTTAATTAGTCAGGGAGTGCAGGCAAGGATTTCACCAGAGGATTATGGCAAACGCTACACAAACCCTACTCAACAAACAGGTATTATGATAGTATTTCCATATCTAGTTTGTCAAAAATGAAGTCAAGTGTTATACAGAATTTTGATTTTATAGTGTGGTAAGGTTTTGTATTTCAGACAAAGTTTTATCAAAATGAGGGTGTGATTGATTTATTGAATGTTTAGTATAGACAAAATGAAGGAAGTAATGTCATGTAGTATAAAAAGATCACTTGTTTTGCATTTTGTAACTCTGAAAAAGTTCCTAAAGTTTGAAGAATGAAAGCACTAAGTGTTAAGTATGTTTTTTTTAAATAAATGGAATTAACTTTCACTGTGAAGTGACTTGGATTTTGTATAGATGAATTTGAAAGCCATTATCTGCTAAACAGTACTTTTTGGGTGGGGACTGGTATGTATCTCAGAGAATAAAACCAGTAGAATAAAAAAGACGGTCCAGGGCAAACTCCACCAGGAAATTAGTGGAAACGTTCCAAAAACAGCTTACAATGAAGGCACAGTGCTCAATTCCACAACTGTTAGTTTATTTAACACCACACAATTTCCAAACGTTTTTGTCAAGAGTATGACTTCATCAGATAAAGACAGGTAAATTACACCAGTTTAAATACTAGATTAATTAAGCACTTCACTCCAATTAAATAATTACACCACATTTAAAGGCACAAAATAAATATCTTAAAATCCTGCTCATTTACCCTGTTTCCTAAACTAATTTAAAAACCCACTATAAACACAATATGAAAACACTTGTACATGTATAAATATTAAAACACAAATAGTGTTGCATAGCAGATCTATGTATAGTAAAAATATATGTAAAAAATGTGTAAAAATATTTTTCAAATTCTGTCTGATTTAAGTTTTAAATATGGAATGATGGACACAGAATCATTAATCCCAGGAAATCTGTAAGATTCTAGCAAAATTTGCCAGTATGTTTCCCTGTGGGATAAAATTACCTCCCAGGGTCCACCTCTGGCTTCTTTGAAAACAGAGTCCAATACAAAGAAGGAAAAAATTCCTCCAGAACATGCAGTAAGGTGCTTATAAAGTGCATTATTGGTGTCACATTTTTTCATGTCATAATAATGCTCATATATCCTTCTACGGAGTTGCCTTTTGGTCTTCCCTACATAAAATGCCTGGCACACCTGGCATACCGCCAAATAGACAACCCCGTAGGATGAACAATTGTAAAGTTTTCTGGAAACTATCCTCCTACTTCTACTTTCCAGGTACACAAAATCTTTATTAAGAATATATTTACACTGTGAACACCGTCCACACTTGTAAGTCCCTGTACGTGGACTTTCCTGATGGGATGGTTTATTATCCTGCTCCAAAATTCTTTTAATATTGACGCCTTTCCTATATACAGTTTTAAAAGTAAAATTCTTGAATCTACCAAGGTCCGTTAATTCCTGAAAGGACTTGAATTCATTATTTATAATTCTACTAATATTACCAATGTTACTGCTAAAATCAGTGATGTATAGTAACTGGTTACTATAGAGGTCTGTCTGATTGTTACCCTGTAAGTTGTTCAAAGAACCTACCCCCAAAATGGGCTTGAATCTAGTAGGTCTCCCTTTTAACACTTCTTCCTTAACAGAGTCTATCATGTGTTTGGGGTACCCCCTCTCCAAAAACATCTGAGACAACTTTTCACACTCAATATTAAATAACAGGTCCTGTGAGGTCATACGGGAAGCCCTAACGAACTGTCCCTTAACAATACCTCTCTTTTGGAATCCAGGGTGTGAACTAGAAAAATGCAAGTAACTATTGGAAAAAGTCGGCTTCCTGTAAACTGTGGAAATAAACCCTGTTTTATCCTTAGTTAACGTTACATCCAAATAGTTGACGTGTGCCTCAGATATCTTGTATGTAAACTTTAAAAAGGTCGTAGTACCCCCAATGTAAGTAATAAATTCTTGAATAGTCTCCACTGGGCCAACCCAAAAAATGCAGATGTCATCCAAAAACCTAGAATAATGTATCCAATTTTTTTCATAACCACTTTGGTGTACAAATTTCTTTTCCCATACGGCCATGATGATGTCTGCATAGGTTGGTGCACAGTTGGCCCCCATGGATACCCCCTTGGTTTGTTGGAAATATTCACCCGCATAAAAAATATAGTTGTTTTTTAGTACTAACTCCAACAACCCAATAATTACACTCACATCGTTATGACAAATCCCAGCACTTTCCCACAATGCCTCCTCTAACCATTCCAATCCTATGTCCGTAGGAATTGCTGAAAACAAATCAACCACATCTATTGTTAAGAACATAAGGTTTGGTCTGCACAGGTCATTGGTTATACTGTGCAAAAATTCCCAAGAATCTTTAAGTAGGTATGATTCTCTCCCCCAAACCTGTAAGTACTTAGAAAGCGGATGTGTTTTGGAACCCTGTGCTGCCACAATGGGCCGAAGTGGTGGATCCTCCACACATTTATGAATTTTAGGCACACCAAAGATTGTGGGCACTTTAGGATGGTTGTTTTCTAAAAATGAAAAAGTATCAAATTCAATGATTTCCTGATCCAACATATCTTTTATGGTCAAGTCAATTTTTTTGTAAGACAGGTGTATTTCATTGATGGAGGTTAGGGTATATTTGTCAGTATCATACAAAATTTCCCCCATTTTGCTGTCATACAAAACCTGACTCATAAAAACTGTGCCCCCTCCCTTGTCGGGTTGCATCACTCTAATGGTGTGATTGTGTGCTAGATGATACAGTATTTTCATTTCATCATCACTTAAGTTATAGTCAAAATGCACATGAGATAATTCCTTGCGTATTTCCCTTTCAATTCTGCTCTCTAAGTTAGCAAGTTGGGGATGCAAAGGTGGGTTAAAAGTACTGGATTTTTTTAAAAACATACTAGGAGCCACTGGCCCATCACCAAACAGGTTTTGTAGGTTAAGTTTCCGAATGAACATTTTTAGATCAAGTATAGTATTCACTAACTGGCTACCCCTAGCTGGTACAAATTTAAAGCCTTTAGTGAATAAATCAAAACAGGCCTCAGTTACTAATACATCACTGTAGTTATAAATGTGATATCCCTTTTTACTGCACACCTGGTACGCCCCAATATTCCTAACAGAAATACCTTGATCTATTGCCATGCCTGATTCCTGCCTCTCCCTCTCCCCTGATTCCGATTGTCCCTCCTTTGGGAAAAAATCGGATATACAGGGTATGTGGGTCCCCCTTGCTGATTCCGAATACGTTCGGATCTTCTTGGTAAAAAATTCTCATCAGCATGTTCCTCCATATTAATAGAACCATTGTCCTCCCCTAAAATAGGTGTAGGTGGTATTACATCCTCCCTAGGTACTGTGTCGTGGTTTGACTGAAAATCCTTGGAGTATATGCCTCTAACATGTGGTGGGTTAGGGTATTGTCTACCCTCCCTGTATTCCCTAATGTCACGATTCAACTTGTTGTACTTCCTTTTGGTAATTATATCACAATGCTTGTCAATATTTTTGCGTATTTCATAATACTGGGCTTTATGAGTTTCAACCTGAAACAGCAAGTCACCTGTAATGTCCTCATTACATTTGAAAATCTGCTCACTTAAAACTTTGATCTCACTGTCATTTTTCTTAATTAAAGCCCTAACAATGTCAAATCCACATCTATCAAAAGCCTGCAGTAGCTCCATATGAAATTCGCTACCATGTACAACATTATTAGGGTACTTGTGCACCCTTAAACCCTTAGGCACAATTCTTTTCTTAATACATTCAGTTAGGTATAAATTGTCCAAAACAAGTGTCTTGTACCTGTACAGAGAGTCCTCTAGAAATCGCATATTGTCCTGAAAGGAATAACTTTCTGTAAAAGTGTTCCGTGAATAGTCCAAGGAAATAAAGGCCGGTTTGGCATTAACCCACTCAGAAAAAGAAACTGAACCAGCCACTGAATCCTGCAAAGATCCGGGTTGATGGCAGGGGACAGAAGAATCCGAAAGCCTTCCCCAAAATACGGCTGGAGTGTCCAAAAAAGCTGCGGCTTCCTGATGGTCAGATGCTTCCGTCAACCGCTGCTGACCTGAACCATTTCCTACTGCAACTGTGGGGGAAACCGCAGACGATGTCCCGGAATGGGTCGATACAGCTTGCAAAACTTCTTTTTGCTGTGAGATAATGGTTTGGAGACCCAAACCAATAGGAGTAAGCAGTTGAACCAACTGCGTGAGCTGGCCCGTAAGCTGTAAAAAGTCACCGGCTGCTGCGCCTGCACCGGTACCACCACCTTCGTGAATGGGAATGCCCAGACCCTGATCCATAACACCAACAACAACGCAAAAGACAAGAACCAAACCAGTAGAATAAAAAAGACGGTCCAGGGTAAACTCCACCAGGAAATTAGTGGAAACGTTCCAAAAACAGCTTACAATGAAGGCACAGTGCTCAATTCCACAACTGTTAGTTTATTTAACGCCACACAATTTCCAAACGTTTTCGTCAAGAGTATGACTTCATCAGATAAAGACAGGTAAATTACACCAGTTTAAATACTAGATTAATTAAGCACTTCACTCCAATTAAATAATTACACCACATTTAAAGGCACAAAATAAATATCTTAAAATCCTGCTCATATCTCAGAGAATACCCCTTCTTTGGAACAGGCTTCCCATCCTTGTGAAGCAGAGGTTTGTTTGTTTGTGTCTTTCAGCTTTTCCCGGTTAGGGGTCGCCACAACGGAACTCCGGTCCGCTAATGATTGGCAGTAGATTTTTACCTGCTGAGTTGCCAGCCCTGACGCACAACCTTCAATGAAGGTACGGCCATTTACGCATGTCTACACACAGAAGACGCTCTAGCTGAGAATCGAACAGGACAACATCTTACTGTGAGGCGACAACGCTACCGCAGCACCACCACCACAGTATTCTTGTGAAGCAGAGGTATTCCCTAAATAAAATGTAGTATAATTTGGATCAGTAGATGGGGAATAGGAAATTTACCACTAGTCTGGCACCTATGTCCCTAAGGAACAGAGACAGCCTGTAAATGCTTGACCACCCAGACTGCAGCCTACATATACCTCTTAGAAAAATCTTAAGATCCCTAAACTTGTCAGATGTGTTTTGGGATGTGTGGCTATGCTTAAAAGGCCCATGTGGCCGTTAGCCTAGTAAACACCTATGAACCTATAAACATCATCTGCTCTGCCACAATGAGGCTGATACTAGCTCCTAGAGTATAACTACAGAAAACTGTACTTTATTCTTTTGCACACTAAGATCCAGCCCTGTAGAATTTATCACTAAATTGGCTTCTAAATGCTCCACCTTGGCCTTGGCCTAGACCTATGCCAAATTATCCTCAAGGCAGTCAAGACTAGTATACAACTTTGATTACTTTGACAATTTAATTAGACAGTCTTCACGTGTCTTAGTATAAACAGCTAGATTAGTGTAATTTGTATGTTTGTTTTACAGTTGCATTTTAATAGTGCTTAAGTACATCGATTAAGATGAAAATAAAACTGGAAGGTGGTTAAGAAAAGGGAAGTATATGTCATTTTTAAATCTTGACTGCCTATTTTCTTGGACATTGGCTCTTACAGGGTGCACACGTAGCATACCTCTCAATCTCACACCATAAGAAAATGAGGGGGGAAATTGCCCAAAAATAGGGACAGATTTTAAATATTGCTCGTATAAACTTAGAAATCTTCTAGAATAACAAGTTTTGTATTATTATATATTTTCTGAAGGATATAAAGTCTGAAACTCAAATGTCTGTCATTATTTAGTATCATTTAGTTACTTCAATCCTCAAGGATTTGCCAGAAAACTGCAAATTTTATGAGGAACAGACAAAAAATATGAAACAAAAATCTGGACATTCTGCGAACATCTGTACAGTTGACATGTAGTTGTAACATGAGACTTTCAGTGAGCTGTTTCCATATCCCCCTTTGCACAACTGTTGAATGTGTAGCTATTTTATACACTTATTATGATGAACAACAGATAGGAATAGAAAACTGCACAAGCCAAGTATTTTTAAGATTAGTAAGATAATGCATTACTCAGTCACTCAGAGACTCCCATTACACTGCCATGTTGTGAAATCATTTTCATTTCTGTTTTTGTTGTTATTGAGAAGAAAGGAATAATAAATTATTATAATAGAAATGAGTTGCACTCAAACCATACTCTATACAGCTAATTAAAATAAAACAAGTATAGCACTATTTTTTAATTTAATTATCTCCACTTATAATAAAGCTGCATGTAAGATGCAGACTGCTGATTGTCGTATTTGTGCAGTGGTTAGCATTGCTACCTCACTGTAGTTTGATTCTCAGTACGGTACTTTCTCTGTGGGTCTGCATGGATTTTTGTTGGGTGTTTAAATTTCCTTCCACATCTCAGTGACATGCTGTAAGTGAATTAGCAATCCTCCGAACTGGCAGTAGGTGAACATGCCATGAGTGAGCATGTGCATGCATCACATGATACACTAGCAACATAACATGGCAAGTCTGCTCAAAAGGCGGCTCTTTAATGTCTTTCAGAAGCCATACACCATAGCTTTCCACAATTTGCTAACACACAGAATTTCAGTGGGTAGAACACACAGCAAAAGAAAAAAGGTGACAATATTTTTATACAAGCCCCGTAATCTGTGGATGCCCCTCCCAACCAAGCCAGTTGACTGGAGGGGTATAAGAATCATCGGTTTCTTCAGATACCTGGAGCCCTGATAGTGTTGGACCTCACAGGTGGACAGCCCTCCATCAAATGAGATGTACCACTTAATGGAACTCTTTGTGTATCTTTCAATCACTACACTCACTACTATGCATCAATATTTGCTTTAGAAAATTTACTTTAAGTAGCATATATGCATGCATACTTTATGTTACTATATAACGGACTATCCTAAACATGTTTGCTGAATTAAATCTGTTATTTAACTGTATAATATCTACTGTAAGTTGTTGTTTCTTTGCTATATATTGTCCAGAAGTTGTCTCCCTGGGACTCCACTGAAAATAGGACCTCTCAGCAGAACAATCCTAGATAGAAAATGTAGATAAATAAATGCATGCACCAATGCATAAATAAATAATAAATCAACAGCAAAGGTGTTAAATGGGTCCCTGAAAGAAAGTTATTTGCAGATATACATGCAAGCTGTTATCAAAAACATTTAGCCTGCAAAAGATCATATTCCTGTCTTTTTAATTATTTAATTTTAATATTGTACATCAGGAAAGGGCAAAAGAAACAGAAGGAACAAATGCATATGCATACTTATTACATAGTTATTTGGTACAGAGAGGCAAATATGACTAGAGGATGCAGGTGGCATATAGGCAAACAAGACGAAAGAGAAGGACAAGGTAAAAATTTTGTTGTTTGCAATTCCATTTCCAATTCAGACCACTATTACTGCTGCTCCTGCTGTGACTACAGTGGCATCAATAGGTCTAGGCTCCTTGGCTAGTCAAGACACCTCCCAACTCACCCATGTACTGCTGGTTCGTGTTGGCATCCTAGAAATTTAAAACATTGAGATCTCTTGAATCTAGAGAGCCAGATCCAGCACTAGGTGGCCTAGGCAGTCACCTAGGGCCTACTGACTTGGGTGGGTGCACTGGCTGGGGGCTGCCACAAAACTTACATGCCTTCTTTAAGAATGCACTCTGCATGTGTTACATGTCTTTTTTAAGGATGCATGCAGAGTGCATCCTTAATAGAGCCTGCGCATGTGTCATACAAAAGATGCATACACATTAGCAGTGCACGCGGGATTTTTAAGAAGAGACAAGTGAACACGGATGGAGAAATGCTAATCCAATTTAGATTTTTTTTTTTACTATGGAGATTTTTAAGAGATGAGTGAATGTTTGTGTATGTAAAATGCTCCATTTAGGGAAGGCAGGTTAACTTATTCAGGTTCGAATCCCGTACCTTAAATGCAGGACCATGGAGACTGAATCCTGTACACCAGTTACCAAACTGTCATCAGCAGGTGCATTTTAAAGAGCTTTCGACTTTCAGTACATTTTCAAAGAATGTTGAGTTTCAATTTCAAGCAATGCTGAGTTTATGTACATTTTCAAGGAATGTTGAGTTTCAAGGGAAGAGAAGTGTACTGTTGCTCATGCTAAGTCTGATTTCCATGTGTAACTGTTTTGTGTTAGTAACACAACAGGTTGCATACTTGCCTTTGGTGCAGAAGGCTTTGGGTTCTACTCACATACCATGTAAATGGAATGCTGATATTGCAGTGCCCATTGGGGTGGGGTGCTGCACTTCTGAGTGTGCCTTCCTTTGAATGAAATATCTAGTAACTATGAACCTGTTGACAGTTTGACAGCCATCCCTTATTGCAATATTACCAGCTTATCAATGTTTTTAATTGTAACATGATCAATTTATTCTTCAAGGGCAGCAAGCACTGAATTTGCTCATGAAACACTGAAATGTAAAGTTGTTTCCCAGCAGCAACCTCTTTATTAGTTACAGACCTCTTTAATGTAGGATTATTCAGATGACTTTTACTTCTGCAGCGATTGTGTTTATTTACTGATATTGGTGGATTGTAAAGAAAGTAGTTTGAGTGGCCTTTTGTGGTTGAAATTTTCTGTAATGGGTAGTTTTGTCATTATTGGTTCATATGTTCTGTTTCATTGCTTACTGGAAAAATGTTCAAACTTACAGTAAAACACATTCTAACAAGTGGTACTGAATTACACAAGGGATATAATTTAATGCAATCAGGATAATGCTGGTAACTGGGGAGAAATAGCCAAGTAATGGACACTGGAATGTCTAGGTGGGTACTGCCAGGGGGCCTGCTGGGGTGCCCTGATCCATTACCCTACATAGGACCCCATTTGACCATGATCCTGCTCTGCTTGAAACACATTATTAATAAAGCCAGTGTTCCCTGATGTTTGCAGAAACAAACACAGTACATGTCAAAAATGTTTCTCACTTTCAAGAATAACTTTCTCTTTGAGTATCAAAACAAAGTTTACATACTTAACTTCAAAACAATTTCAACTTTTCTCAAAATTCCTGTAGGTTGAAAGCCACATAATTTTCAAGAAAGCCACATAATTTTCAAAAATGAAGACATAAGCTCTGATTTTAATATATATTTCTATGTATAATGTCTTGGAATACTATAAACTAAACCACAGAAAGGAGTAAACATAAGAATGAAATAAAACTGTCCAATAATAAAGTGAAACATCTTTGGACATATTTAAAAGAACTGCATGGAACTGTGCTTTACCTGCAATAACTTTAGAGGAAAGAGTTCTATATTAGCTGTAAAATACTTTCAAATGAGATTATGAATTTAAGTCTACTTTTATTTAAAAAACATGAATGATTCAGTATCAGAAAATCACAACATTCTGAAAGAAAGTAATATAACATTGAGGAATTTTAGCATCTTTCCATTCTCTGTCAAGAGATGGCAGCATAACCATTCCTTTTTTGTTTGTTTTGTTACAACTAAACCTGAACATTTTCCCTTCACCAACTATTTCAGCCCAAGCTATTTTAGTTTAGTATCAGTGTATGTTACTATATTTTCTTACTCTTGACATGACGTGAAAGTATACCAAAACCTTTTCAACTGCTTCCCAATAAGCCTGTGAAAACACAATGAAGTTGAACTAATTGACATTTATTTATTGTGGAACTTAGCGTTATAGTGGAATAATAATAACAGTGCATTGCAGGGTGTAAGATGACAAGGACATATCTACGTTGTTGCTCATATTCACCATCTGATCTTGTACAATTCAGGCATGAAGAAATCCCATTCCAAGCTGTAGAGTGGTACAGCGGTTAAGATTTTTGCCTTTAACTTTCTGCACCCATGCTTTCCACTAGCTCAGTTACTAGAGTTTGCAGTTTCTTGTTTGTGTTTTCACTTGATACTTTTCACTTTCTTTTAACGAATCATACTGATCTGGTGCTGCAGTAGCATTGTCACCTCACAGTAAGACGCTGTCCAGTTCGATTCTCAGCTAGACCGTCTTCTGCGTGGGGGACATGTGTGAATGGGCGTACCTTCGTTGAAGGTTGTGCGTCAGGGCTGGTAACTCGGCATGTAAAAATCAACTACCAATCATTAGCGGACCGGAGTTCAGCTGTGGCGACCCCTAACCGGGAAAAACCGAAAGACACAACAACAACAACTGATCTGGATTTTAACACTATATAATTTTTTAAAATATGTAAATTTATTCGGGCTTTAAATTTGGCAGTATCCAATAGTTCTGTACATGCAAAGATAATGATTTCAACAAAGATGGTAAATGAGCTAAGGAAAGAATTAATATGCAATAAGCTCCCTTTTACGAAAAGACAGGTAAGTAGGCATGTATGTTGGATTTCTAGAGTTTACCTTAATGTAGTCAGCCAAAACGTGCCAAAGTAAAAATAAAATGTGCGCTGCAGAGAGACAGGTTGAAATGCCTCTGTCTTTGCCAATGTCAATAAAGCAGTTACTGTGTTTCTGGATAGATGCAAGAATTCAAGATAGTACTGCTGCCTGTTCTGACCAATTATCTGCTTCTTCTCCTTCTCCTTCATCTTCTCCTTCATGTTCTTCCTTTATCTCAATGCATTTGTGATACCCGCATGATCCCAATCACATCTCCTTCACTATGTTAGTATCATGACAGGTGTTTGTTTTTTATTATCCCTTAATCTGCAGCCATATTTTAAGTTTATAACAGCAATATTTAAAATCTGTCTCTATTTTTGGGCCTTTGCCCCCCCCCCCCCACCCATTATATCAGGTTTTGTCCAGATTTCTTGGGCTAAGAGGTTGAGAGGTATGGATCCAATTGCAGTGAAGGTCAAAGGGAACAGATTACGGTTGTTCAGGCACCTCTACAAGAAAGAAGAAGACAATGTGGTGAAGAAGATTTTGGACAAACAGGAAGAAAGAAAGAAAGGCCCAGGGCACCCAGCAAAGAGATGGATGGCTTATGTGAGAGAAGAGTTGTGATATTCAGGAATGATTGTTGACATTGAATCGATAGAGATGGTGACAGCTGATGCGACATTCTGACCACGTAGAAAAATGGGAAAATGGGGCTTGATGATGATTATGATGGCTATAGTGGTAAAATATCATAAGCTCTCAAATTAATAGCATGCTTGCAGAGGCATACTACCAGTATCCCCCCAAATTAATAATTAATGGGATGCTTAAACGGTCACATCAGCATAAGGCCACCATTGATAACATGCTTCAATAGGCACACCAACATGAGACCCCACATTAAGAACTACCTTTTCAAGCACACCACCAAAATCATTCAATTTAATGGCATGCTTGTACAGACATGCTACCAATTAGACTCCACCTTGACATCATGCTTGTATAAGCAAAACAGCATGTGTTCACATACAAAACACATGCTTGAAGAAAATGAAGAATAATGAATAGCCATGACATTAAACATTAAAGGTGTGCTTGTTCAGGTACACCACAGCAAGTTCACTTTTTAAAGGCATACTTACAGAGGCACACTTTTTTCTTACTTATTTATTTACTGATTGATGATTGGGTTAGTCTTGCTGGGCAGAGACCATTTTCAGAGAGGACCAGGAAACAAATGGAACCAAAAACATGTAATAGTAGTACAATAAATGTAACAGACTGGTGAATACAGTTGTACAGGTACACTATTACTTAAGACAACATTAGTGATAGTTAAACAGGGCCTACTACAAGTGTTCACATGTTAGCAGCTCACTACACACTTGCTCCTTTCCATTTGCTCCAAATGGCAAGTGTCCTATCTCCCCCTAGCCCAATCCTAGTTAACTACCTCATTGTCCCAGTACCCAACCCTGCTGAACTGCAGAACCTACCAGAATCCTAACTCTAACCCTAGAGCTCAGGAGTGTAGACAAAGAATTTAATTTTCTACTCATGTGAGTAGTGGAAGCTAGGTTAAGAAGGGATGTGATGATTGGTGATCAGCAGTATGGTTTCATGCCGGGAAAGAGCACTACAAATGCGATTTTTGCTCTGAGAGTGTTGATTGAGAAGTGCAGAGAAGGTCAGAAGGAGTTGCATTGTGTTTTTGTAGACTTAGAGAAAGCATATGACAGGGTGCCTAGAGAGGAGTTGTGGTATTGTATGAGGAAGTCGGGAGTGTCAGAGAAGTATGTAAGAGTGGTACAGGATATGTACGAGGGTAGTGTGACAGCAGTGAGGTCTGCGGTGGGAGTGACAGATGCATTTAAAGTGGAGGTGGGATTACATCAAGGATCAGCTCTGAGCCCTTTCTTATTTGCAATGGTGATGGACAGGTTGACAGACGAGATCAGACAGAAGTCCCCATGGACTATGATGTTTGCAGATGACATTGTGATCTGTAGTGAGAGTAGGGAACAGGTGGAGGAGACCCTGGAGAGATGGATATATGCTCTAGAGAGAAGAGGAATGAAGGTCAGCAGGTCTAAGACAGAATATATGTGTGTGAATTAGAGGGAAGATAGAAGAATGGTGAGGATGCAAGGAGTAGAGGTGGCGAAGGTGGATGAGTTTAAATACTTGGGATCAATAGTTCAGAGTAATGGTGAGTGTGGAAGAGAGGTGAAGAAGAGAGTACAGGCAGGATGGATTGTGTGGAGAAGAGTGTCAGGAGTGATTTGTGACAGACGAGTACCAGTAAGAGTGAAAGGGAAGGTCTACAAGAGGGTAGTGATACCAGCTATGTTATATGGGTTGGAGACGGTGGCATTGACAAAAAGGCATGAGTTTGAGCTGGATGTGGCAGAGTTAAAGATGTTAAGATTTGCACTGGGTGTGACGAGGATGGACAGGATTAGGAATAAGTATATTAGAGGGTCAGCCCAGGTTGGAAGGTTTGAAGACAAAGCCAGGGAGGCAAGATTTATGGATGTGGTGAGAGACAACATGCAGGTGGTTGGTGTGACAGAGCAAGATGCAGAGGACAGGAAGAAATGGAAACAGGTGATCTGCTGTGGCGACCCCTAACAGGAAAGAAGATGATGATGACTCGTGCTCTTATTGTTGCCCCCAACCTACCTGGCAGTTAAAAAATTTACACATTACTCTCACCCCCAGCATTTAATAAATGTGTGCATTACTTTCCCTTCTAGAACCATTAAATATATACTTTTTCAATCTATGGAACTCTTTATTAGTGGCATTAATTTGGACAGTTGTGGACATAGAGAAATCATGGCTTTTTTAGGCCATACTAAGTAATGTTTTGAAAATGGTACTCAGTAGAGTACAAAGAGCATGCCTAGCTACAGCCTTGCTTAAGCTCCCACCTGGACCCTAAATCAAACCATAGCATTCCCTTCCCCCCCCAAACCCTAGTGTCCCTGATCCCTAACCCTAAAACTCCACCCCTACCTCTGAAGCTCTACTCCCACTCCCTAACCCTAAATTCCCCTTCCCCCTCCCTCAACCTAAAGGTTCATATTGCTCTCTAACCCTAAACTGCTCCCATGCTCCCTAAACTTAAAACCCACTCCCTACTCCTTAAACCTAAATTCCTCACCCAATCACTGCCTGAAGCCATAGACTCAGCTCCCACGCCCTCCCACTCAGTCCCCCTGGCTGCTGCACTAGCCTTACCCAAACTCAGGTGAGGCATGGCAGCTCCCCTCACTGGGCACACCTGCCACACCTCACTCGATCATGTATTCACATTTGCACAGGAGCAGCTGCCCATATAAGCCATAAGATGCCTGAGTCCCTGACTGGGAAAAATGGTCTTTGAGTGTTTGGGACTCTGACATTTGTAAAAGACCCATTAAAATATACATCAAAAATACCAAAATGTAAATGCTTACTGTTCTGCACAGTAGCTATTTAATTCCATGAATGAAGAATAATATGACAAGAGATGTATATAGTTAATAAGATAATAACACTGGTTCAGATGTTTTAACAACAAAAATAACTGAACAGTAACAATTCACCAGCATAAAATGGAAGCATAGACATATAACATATACATAATGGTAAACTAATGTAATACATAGCAAATACAGAACTTAAGTTCTATTTTATATCACCAGACATCATATTTAAAGAGAATATTTTAAAGAAATCTAAAGGAAACAAGCTCACGGTTTAATTATGACACATGCATGGTCATAGAGATGGGTAAAGGGCTTGCATCTCACCTACAAAATACTGAAAGGCATTAAAATGCTAAACAACTATACAGATAGCTTAGCTTTGTCTTACTTACATGTAGCGGTATAAAAATAATTTTAGGAAGGAAAGCACACTCAGAGGTGAGGAATAGTTATGTTTAAGGTATAGTTGACCTATAAAAGAGCCATCTTTTTAACATATGCCTACTTGAAATAGGTTCTTCATCTAGTGTGTTAATTTTTGGAGAAGCCAACATACTCTAACTCTCTTGCACTATATATATTATAACCCCCAAACCAAAAGAGATCTTTGATGTGAGGGGGGGGGGGGGTTAGGAGATGATTAGGATTGACTACTTTTTTTTTGATGAAACATATTACAAGATATTATTACAAAATATAAAAAGAGGGTACCACAGAACAGTTCACAACCCCTATACTGAATGAGGTGATAAGAGGAGGGGAGGAAGGGTACTTTCCCATTGTTAAAAAATAGCCCAGGTAGAAAGGAGAGGGGACAGAAGATGGTCCTGGTCTAGAAGTGAAAAGCCATTTTTGGAGGCATAGGGTAGGTAATCATTACCCCCCTTTATGGGAGAATAAAAGACATAATCAACCAGCACTGGCTATTATTTCATTGTAAGTTGGGTGAAAAACTATTGATGGTGTACAAAAGGGACAAGTCAATTAAGAATTTAGAAAGAAATGTTCTCAGGCAAGATGAAAAGATGCATGAGGAATGTGGCCAAACCAATCCAGTGCATGCTTATTATATAAAATGAAGTAATAAATATTTTGGGGGGGGTATGGGTATGGGTTTAAACAAATTAAAGTATTGCTAAAGTAAATGTGTGATATATGTGGCTATCTGCCAGCAGTGTCATAGTCAAATAATTAACAATTAACAGCCTTAAATTAAAATCACAAATAATACATAGGCATGACAAACAAAAAAAAAAAACTGTGGAAACACATGATGGAGTTCCCTGAATACCAGTTTAAATTTATTGTCCTAGAACAAGTGTGTAATAAGGGGAGGGGGGCCCGATGGATTTACTCCTTGAATACAGGGAGCTTATGTGGCAACTTAGGTGTAATGCCACTTACCCCCCAGAGCTTAATGAAATGATGTCTATTTCTAGCTATTTAAAATTAAAAGTGGATTTTCACGTGAGGCCAATGCATGACAGTTTTGCAGTACAAGTTTATGCACTATGCCTGCACATTATTTCCACTGCCCAATGCTTTTTAAACAATTCTAGGTCAGTTGTACATTTATTAATTTATATTTTATGAAATTAGAATTTTGAATGTTTTAAAGAAGACATTGCTGTATTCTTTGTGAAAAAATGGGTCTATGGGTGGTTGCTTCTTTAAGAAATATGGTGGGAAGTTCAATGATGTCACAGGATGTGATGTGGTTTTATCTATTTAAACTGCTTTGAATATTATCATGCTTATTCTGAAGAAGTCTTTTGGATTTACAGACGACAAAAGCACTGAAATAAAGTGATTTTGTGGACACCTGTGTGCCGTATTGCTCTATTACCTGGTTCTGCCTATTTCATTTGTACCGAGACTAAACTGTAACTGCATTATATCTATCACCTTCCCTAATTGTCTAGTGTGTACGCAACACAAATTGTCTGTTATGGCTAATGATGTTATCAGAAGCAGTGCTGTTTGAAAATAACCAGATAATTCATCTTAACTGTCTGCAGGGTGAGGTTTTCTGCAGCTAATTCTCTAGGCTTGGGTCTCAAACCTCACTGCAGTTCTTAAATATAGACTTCTCAACTTCATCTAAGTTAATGTAAACATGAACAGTATTCTGGCAGCTAGACTCAGGTAATAAAGATGGAAATGGTCTAGTTAAGTTACCTCTAACTCTAGTTAAGTTACCTCTAACCTCACCCTCTCCACCCATTACACCCATTTCATAAGCAAAATTAAAGCATCATACACTCTGTGCAAATCCATCATGTCACCGCTTGTACATGGACGTGTAAACACAAAATGCTCAAAGAGAAAAATTACTGATGGTATCTTTCCTAACCTGAATGCAGCGTTGTATTATTCCATTTGTGGGCGTGATTTTGAGTAATTTCAAAGCTGATTATTATTATTATTTTTAATGAAAGCGGTTTCATGGGCATCCTGGTGCTGTTTTGCTAAGTGTGTTAGAAAGCTGAAATTAGATCAACAACATAAAACAGATGTTAAATGCTCACCTCTGGTCTTTGATTTAATGACTATAATATATTTGAGAGAACATGTAATGATGCTTTCTTCCACTGATTTCAAGGTACTCTGGGATAATGGCAGAAATGCTTCCCAGCTATAAGATTTAATATCAAAGTGATAGAAGGTGTTTCTCATGAGTCATCCTGAAACATAATTGACTGGGCTTTTTAACAACATAAATGCAAGGTTTTCTTAGATGTGCCATGCATAAGAAACCAGAAATACTTAGTAGGCTTTGTCTGACTCGTTTTCATTATTTTTGACAAGCTGCTTTAGAAAACTCTTTCAAGGTTAAATAATATTTGTACAGAAAAAATATAGTTCAGATGTGCTACAGAGTGGATATCTTTGTGTTAATTTCAGAAGTATGACATCTAGTTTTATGAGAACTCTTGTACTGAAATAACTTTATTCAGAGAGCATAATTTAAATTTTAATGAAAAAGACAATGATGTATAAATGGAGTATTTTAAGCCTACGGCATTGAATTTAATATAATTCGATGGGTAGTGTTTAATGTGTAAACTGTGAGGTAGTAGAGATCAGTGTGAACGTGAGACACAAATGTATAAGGAGAAAGAGAGATACTGCAACACTAACAGACTCATAAACTGCACCATTTCACTTTATAATACTGAATTGTATAAAAATGGTAGCATCTGAATTTGTTGACTTTAAATTTTAATTGATTGCGTTGACCATGAGGTATTTATTAACATCTTCTTTATATCATACATTTATTTTCTTGTCCATCCATTCATTTTTAATTTAACTGTATGTCTAAACTGCTTGACCTGGTGAAGATCACATGAAGCAATCTAAGCAAAATAGACTACATATCCTTCTTCATAGCTACAGTATATAGATTATTCTATAGGATCCATAAGTGTTCTCAGGCAGGCTGACAGGTATAAACCTTCCAGCATATACTGCCTCCTGTCTCTGGGTTGTGCAATACACACTTCCTATGGGAGACATCCTTATTACGTGTCTGAACCACATTAACTGTCGATTATCAACCTACAGAAGAACATTTCTCTACACTTCAGAGCCTCACAGATTATCAAGTTCCAAACACTTGTAAAAAAAAGTCTAGGTACTCTCTAAAGGAATTTGTAGCTCTTTTCTATGATATCTTCCCTTGAGTTGATACCAAAAGCTCTTGACTGCAGGTGAAGATGGAGACACAGAATGGCCACCAGATGGAGAGGATAAGCTTTCTACTCACTACCACAGCCTGCTGTCATTGCATCCATATCTTGTTGTTCAGTCTCATTGTCCCTTCAAATTTCACTCATGAACAAGATCCTAAAAACACTTACATTTCTGCACTTGAGGTAATTGGTCCCTATCAGCTACAGAGAGCAATCCAGTCTTTTCTGGAAGAGAAGCATGCCCTCTATTTTTGGAGGTGCTAAATTTCATCCCAACGGCTTCATACCAAGTAGAAAACCACTCAAGCTTATGTTGGAGATTACACTAATTTGAAGCTAAGAGCACATCACCATCTGTTAAGAATAAAGATTCATGCCTCATACGTTCATCCTAATTTAAGCCTAGCCATGCATCCCAAATCTCTGACAAGTTCTATTACCCTTGATAAGTGTAAACAGGGGCTTGGAGATGAAACATTTACAAGCAGGGGCCTGGGAGATGAACCACTTACAGGTTGCCTGTGTCTATTAGAGACACAGGTGCCAAACCAGGGATGAATTTCCTGTTCCCCAACCAATTGTCCAAGTTACACTTGCATCGTATTAAGGAGGAATTATGCTTCACATGGATGGGGAGCCTGTTCCAAAGATAGGGTGGTCTCTGCGATACATACTTGTCTCTGCAGGAAATCCTACTTATATCACAGGCAAGGTTTAAGTCTTTAGAATGGGTAATTCTGGTGCTGTTTGTTTTGTAGATATGCAGGAGGTCCATCAGCGTGGGCTATGACAATTTCCTGTATGCCAGGCATAGATCTCCCCTCAAAAACCTGTAGGAGACTGAAAATATGATAGGGCCTTGAGGTGGTCTGCAAAGGACATTTTACTTAAGCCCTGGATTCTTGTAGTGAGGAAACTCTGTGGACGTTCCAATTGCTAGATATGCCTGGTTAGGTACATACTAAGGGAGCATTGCACTCAATGATAGGTCTAATGAATGCCAAATATAGTGGAATAATGACTTCCTTGGACCTATCTGCCATACCTTTGTTTATGAGTTGCACAACATAGAATGATTTCCTCACTATTGTAGATACATGATGGTCAAAGGCTAGATTACTGTCTGTGTGTGTCCTTAAGTCCCTGACTACTGGATCAACTCTAAGAGGAGTGTTGTTAATATGATAGGTCCCAGGCTGGATGACTTCCCAAAGGATAACTATTATGCATTTCTTGGCATTTAGTTTTAGTCCATGGTTGCGACACCAGTTGTTTGTCTGTGTCAGCCCCTCCTGGAGAACATTTGTGTCGGTGTGGGATTCAATGACAGCTCCTAATTTGCAGTCATCTGCAAATTTAGTCAACCAGAGACCATTGACATTGGCTTTCACTTCAAAGAAGCAAATGGAAAAAAGCAGTGGTCCTAAGACCGATTTCTGAGGGTCTCCACTTGTACTGGCCTCTTTGTAAAGGTGGACTCCCCAATTCTAACTTCCTGGGTCCTCTCTGTGAGCCAGTTCACTATCCACCGGGTGACATATGGGTTTCTAGCTAACCTCCTGAGTTTGTCAACAATGCCTGAGTGGGGTACTGTGTCGAATGCATTGGCCAGGTCAAGGTAGACAGTGTGAACCATTTTGTCCTCATCCATTGCTTTGGTGACCTTCTCAAAGAAGTCCACCAGGCTGAGTAGGCTTGACCTGCCCTTGATGAAAACAAACTGAGTTGGGTCCAGTGTCTGGAGGTTTACTATATCACTATTGATCATTTTCCATGAAAATTCTTTCCATGGCTTTACATATAGAGACTAGTGAGACTTATTTGTCTGTAGTTTCCAGGGTCTATAGATGGCCCACCTTTGTGCAAAGGGATGACTGTTGTTGTTCTCCATTCATAAGGCATGAAGTTGGTTGAAGGCTACAGTTAAATAGCAATTCCAGTGGGCCTGATAGGTCATGTCTCATGCTATTCAGAAGGCATCCTGTGATATTGGCTGGATCCATTGATGCAGTGTTCTTGGCCTTAGAGAGAGCATTAAGGACCTGTTCGCTAGTGATAGCTGGTGGAGTTATATTTGATGGAATTTCCTGAGGGAAGGTTGAGGGGGAGAGAGGGGTAAAGTTGGAGCTGAATTTGTCAGCCAGTAGGTTTGCTATATCTTCTGGCTCAGTATAGGTGGCTCCATTTACAATGAGTTCTGCACACAATTGTGTATTGCCTTTGAGGTTGAGAACATAGCTAAAGAATGCCTTGTGAATGTCTTTGGACTGGGAGGCCAAATTTACCTCAAATTTGGCTTTGGTTGAATTTGTCCTCTGAGTTGTATGCTTAGTTTGATGAGAGTACTTTTATCCTGCTGGGTGCTTCACCTACTAATTTTTACCATGATTTTCTTCCTTCTGTTATACAGCCTATTGATTTTTGTGATCCCACCAGGGTGGCCTGTTTTTTCAGTTAATTCTGTACTTCTTCCTGATGGGTACAGCTGCCTCTGTGCAGCTATTAACATGCTCATACAGGGTTTATGTAAAAGGCTCTACATAAGCAGCAGTGTTCTCAGGATTTATGGGTGCTTGAAATTTTGCCAGGTTATCACTTAATAGCAGAAAGTTAGCCTTAGAGTGGTTCCTGAATATTCCAGGTTTAGCTGAGGGTCCAGGTTTTAATTTTACTTCAAAGGAAACCATTTTGTGGTCTGACCTTACCAGGGAAGACATTATAGTAGGGGGTGTTCAGCACTCTCCCATATTAGTGAGGACCAGATCCAGTATGGTTGCACTCCTGTTTGGTGTATTGACAATATGGTCCAGGGAGTTTGTGTTTACAAAATCCAGGAATCTCTGGACTTGTACGTTTGGTGTCATATAGAATTCCCAGTTAATAGTGGGATAATTAAAGTCACCCATGAATATAGTAGATATTGTGTTTGATGGTGAATGTTTCCAATAAGTTTAACTACATGGTATGGGTTTCCTGGGTCACAGAGGGCAACCTATAACTTGCAAGGAAGTGGTATTGGATTTTGCCTATGGTGATTTGAACATGGAGCAGCTCAAGTGCATTGTCCTGTTTGACCAGCCTTGAAGTGTATTTATTTTTGATGTAAATCGAGACACCTCCACCTTTAGTCCCTGTCTGTGTAGTAGTTGGTCTAAATGTGTGGAAGGCATTATAACCTTGCACTGTTGGTGTGCCCTCTGTGGCTTTAAGCCATGTTCCCAGATTAGATATTCTCCAGAATTTGGATGCATTTTGATATCTTGATATTATCTTCACAGAAACCTATGCCCACCTTGATTGTATCTGACTAAGTGCTGAGAATGCAGGCAGAACTTTGGTCCTCAAATACAAAGACTGAATGGCATGTAGCCAAGATATTTGGACTCCATGTTGTCATGACACCTTTCACAAGGTATTCTGGTACACACAATCATATGTAGACAGAACAGCCAAACTCCCTCCAATAATTATGCTGCTACAGAGATGAACCATTGTTTCTCAGCCATGACACAATCCATTCTGGTTGTTCTGAATCAGAGGCATGACTAATGAATAAAGTCTCATTTCAGCACTCTGACATAGGCTGAGCAGTGTCATCTCTATATAAATAGAGCATATTGTCTTGTCTTCTTTTTTGGAAATGCAGACTATTACCCCAGTTTACTAGTGCAGAGGTTCAATCCCCACCTTCCATACACATTGAAAAGCATGTTGAACATGACATTCTACAATAGCTGGTACCTTAAAATTTTCCTGATGATATCACCAACGTCTCAAGCCCTGAACAGTGGCCTCAGTAGTGATTTCACCTACAGAAATGGTTAAAATTTTGCCACCTGCTCCTGACCCTGTCTTTGGTGGTGCTGCGGTAGCGTTGTCGCCTCACAGTAAGACGTTGTCCTGTTTGATTCTCAGCTAAAGCGTCTTCTGTGTGGAGACATGTGTGAATGGGCGTACCTTCGTTGAAGGTTGTGCGTCAGGGCTGGCAACTCGGTACGTAAAAATCTACTGCCAATCATTAGCGGACTGGAGTTCTGCTGTGGCGACCTTTACCGAGAAAAGCCGAAAGATACAACAACAACAACAACTCCTGACCCTTTCTTCTCCGAGACTACTTCAAAGTGTTCCTTCCACCTCTCTACAATGTTCCCAGACAAAGTCGGTGATTCTGTTCCTTTGTTAAGAATAACTGAGCAATGACGTATTTCCCTCTCCTGAAGCAGTGGATGGTGTGAAAGAACATTGTTAAAGCCATCTGACACTCATTCTCCTGGCCTTGCTAAATTCCTCCCATACCTAGTCCTTCATATTGTATGTGATATTGCTTAGGTAGTTATTGCTTTAATATTGCAATGTGCCTAGCTTTATTGGCATGCAAATCAAGACTGACCAATTGTTTTAGTTTGTTGACTGTCACAGTTGCTGCCTTTCTCCCATCTCTGTATATATTGGTGAGAGCTGTAGATATCCCTATTAGCAGGCCCTTACTATATGCTGACAGCTTCCTTCAGTAGTATTTTGCACCAGTGGGTCCACTGGTTTCTGCAATGACAGACACTAACTATGTTTGGCAATCTCTTCATACTATCACTACATCTACCGAGGTCATGAACATGGTCTTCTTTGGCTTCCTGTCCCCACTTTCCCCAAGTGTATGAGAGACATACTTCCAGAGGTGGGAGTTGAGCTCAACTCACAAAGAAGCATTACCTAGACATGTCCAGAATACCCTCATTTTATATTTAGTTTCCCAAGATTGCATAGCTACTGCTCCAACCTTCTAATCAAACTCACCTCCCAGATGATCAGTTGATAGCTCAGCACCTTTCCTAACCTGAATGTCCACAACACGCTGCCTTAGGTCTGATGGGGCTTCTACAGCCTAAGGTAGCTAAGGTACTGTGGTAGCAAGTACACTTACCAACATCATTATGTTCGAATGTGTCATTTGGTATGAACAATCTATGACCATCATAGAAGTCTGAAATGAATTAACTGCTCAGGTTTAAATCAGGTAAGTCATTTCACCTGATCACACTCCTGCAGCTCTCTCCATCATTCTCTACAAGTGTTAACATTTCCCAGGGTTAACGTCAAGCACCAGCCCCATAGACTCCAGCAGGGATGAATAGGCCAAAGAGCTATTAGGTGTGTACGCACAGTTAATGAAGTAAAAAAGATGTAGCAGCTGTTAAGTGTGTATGCACAAATAACAAGCGAAAAGGGATGTATGTAACTGTTAAATGTGTATGTATAATTAGCAATATAAAATGGCTGTATGTAGCTGTTGGGTGCATATACATAATTAACAATGTAAAATGATACATGTGGCTGTTAAGTGCGTATGCACAACTAACAATGCAAAAAATATGTATGTGGCTGTTAAGTGTGTATGTACAAATAGTCTAAAAAGGATGCATGTAGCTGTTAAGTATGTATGCATAATTAACAATAAAAAAGATGCATCTAGCTCTTGTGTACATATACACTTAGCAATCTAAAAAGGATATATGTAGCTGATAACTGTGTAGGCACAATTAACAATCAAAAAGGGATGTATGTAGCTGTTAAGTGTATATGTACAATTAACAATCAAAAAGGGATGTGTGTAGCTAAGTGTGTGTGTACAAATAGTCCAAATATGATATATGTAGCTGCAAAGTGTGAAGGCACAAATAAAATGCAAAAATAGATGTATGTAACTCTTGTGTGTATGTACAAATAACGATCTAAAAGAATGTATGTAACTAAGTGTATATGTACAAATAGTTTAAATGTATGTAGCTGTTAAGTGTGTATGCACAAATAACAGTTTAAAAAGGATGTATGAAAAATAACATCAACAGAGAGTTTTCCTTTCTGTAATTCATAGTTGCATTGAGGTTACTCTCTTACCTGATAGCATATACATCAGCTGTATGGCACACATTAAGGGGCATGTAGGTATTCTTACTATCTCTGAGGGCATCTAACAAGAATGATCTCTTCATTACATATGAGACCCATATGTTCATATTATATTTAGTGCTGTTTGATTAGATGCAATATTTCTGCCCTTTTGAGCATGTTGATGCATTGTTGAAAAAGTCTGTAAAAGTTTAAGTTACAAAAAAATTAACAAAGCAGTGCTTTAATGCTTGCTGTGGACCTTTTTTTGCACAACACATCCTGACTGGATGAATGCATGCCTTCCTTTCCTTTTTGCAAACTATCCATGTCAAGCATTGATGATATTCTAACCAAAATATTCATGTTAAAGCAGAACTCTAGGCAGAACAGAAGTCACACCATATTGCAATATACAGCTATGTTCTTTCACACTAGTCTCACCGCTCTAGGGGAAGTGAAGTTATGAGGTATGCATCATAACAGCAGATAATTGCATTATCCTTGTATTTGCATTATCTGCTTCGGTCATACAACGCATCCTTTGTTAGTAAATTTTGGATCTTTTTGTTTTCTAACCATTAGAGAGTAATAGCCCCAATGCTTCACTTCTGTATAAGAGTCTGACTGGCAAACACAACCAAGCCTCTAGAGGTGGAGTTATTCATAGTCTGAAGGAAGGTTGCAGAAAGTGTATGCTCTTACACAATTTCCAAACATTACAGAAATAGTCTGTGGACAGTGATGATCTAAGGAGCAGTGTATACTGATTGGTTAGTCTCTGCAGCTACCCCAGCTCTGAGCAGTAAACCAGGAAATTGCCACTGTCTGAGAAAAACACACCATGCAGTCATAGTGGTGAGTACCTGCTACACAAATATGTTGAAACGGGAGCATTCCTTGCAAGCAATCAGACAAGCTGCATTGTGCTATATTAGTACATTGTTCACTCTCTATTTTCCTGCTGATAGCTCCTTATCTACATGACAGGTTAATTATCTACAAGAATGTCATGGTAACTAGCCACAAGTTAAATGTGGCTGTAAATGTGTTAATCACTACAAAGATTATTCAGCACAAAGTTATGTCATTCCTGCATAGCCCAAGACTAACAAAATAAAATAGAAATTAAGCAGGGTGGGAATCCAAAATGAAGACGAGTAATTCAGTTATCTATTCTTATGTTGAGTACCTGACAAAACTCTGCTAGAATATGTCGTTATCCTTGTAGTCTCCCATAGTACAGTACATTGTGATAGTGCTATGATTCCTAAGCCGAAGCTGAAGTTTCAGCTGATACTGCTTAGGTGACCAACATATCAAATCATCAATAGCCTTATGAAGATAGTCAAGTCCAAAGTGTTTAGTTAAACGTGTTAACTGAGTTCATTGCTGTTTCACTCAGAGCAGAGTACCACATTGAAGAAAACTGTTAAAGCAATAGCCATTGTAAAATGGGTGCTGATAGATTACAGAATCATAACAAACGTCTATGCAACTAACAATCCAGTTAAAAATAGTTTGCTTATTCGCTAATTTTCCTGCCCTTTGAGATGAAAAAGAAATGAAAATCTTATCAGAAGTCCTGAAGGTTTTGATATATATATATATATATATATATATATATATATGTGTGTGTGTGTGTGTGTGTGTGTGTGTGTGTGTATTTTCTAGGATCCACATGATAAAGATTATGTTATCCTGGATCTTGTGGATGAGGAAGAGAGACCAGGTTAGTCCCACTAGGCTGGTGTCCTCTTTACAGGTCAAACCTTAGGTGGTATTTATACTACTAAGAGAATTTGGACAGTGAACATCTCCTAGTCTTTTTTATAGGTGTTGTAGGATCTTTTACATCCACCTGAGCTGCCACCAACTTAAGCATTTAGTTTAACATCTAACCCAGAGGATGACAGATACAGGAGTACATCACCCCTCATCCCAATGCTGCACTTCAGTGTCAGCAATCCAGTCATCTGAAGTGGGGAAAAAACCCACAGCCTTATGGTCTTCTGGTACCAAAGGTGAGTGCACTATCTATTGAGCCACTGGTGCCAGTTGAATCACTTGATTCAAGGTACTGTTTAATATGACGTCAGACAAAATGAAGACTTTCTATACCGTGTCATCCTATCTTTTTAAAAGAGATGTAACACCCTGAACACACTACACCCAAGATACCATAGTAGATAAAGTAACTGCCATGAGAATGTCTCAAATGGAGATCTTGTCATGTTTTCCAAAAAATATATAAATCCTAGAACATACTACAGGGATTTCATTGCAGACTTCAAAATACAGAAATCTTGTGAGAGATATCTTAACCATGGACCTGGTAACTTAAAGAATCCTCAAGAAAGTCAATGTGACAAAATTACACAATTGTCCCTAACGAAAGAATAAACCAAGGAATTCCACATGCAAATAACAGAGATGGTCAAGGAAATTTGGCAGCTGAGTCTCTAGAGGCACTAAAATGTTGTTTTTCACCAATAAGAAAAGGTCTTTGATTTGGGTAAATAGGATTTTCTGGTATTAGGTCCCTGTCCTCATGAAGATGTACATTACACAATGGTAAAAAATTTGGTATAAAGAATCAAATCAACAGCCTTCATGCAGTAAGTGACATGGCCTCTAATAGGTTCATAGGTGTATACTAGGCTAATGGCCCTGGAGCCTTTACAAGCCTAGCCCATAGGATTACCCTAGCATCATGCCACCCAACCTTAGTTCCTAGTGCCTCTGTCGAGTAGAGCCACTGGAGTGATCCCTGGTGTGAAATTTCTATTTCCCATCCACACATCAAGGTTTCTCTTGAAGAGGGCCAGTGAGGTGCTCTGCTTGACATGTATGGGAAGTCTATTCCATAGCATGGGCAGTCTCTGGGTTATGAACCTGTCCCTCCAGCATGTTCTGTTGATTGTGGTAATGAGGTTGAGGTCTCTGGACCGTGTGTTGCAGAGGGATTGGGATTTCTTTAGATGTAGCATTTCTAACAGACCTGAGTCAGACATGGCTTTGTAAGTCAAGCAGAGATCACCTCTAAGTAGGTGATATGAGACAGAGAATAGTTGGAGTTTTTTGAGTCTGTCCATATAGGACAAGTGTTTAAGGCCTAGGATCCTCTTTGTGAGGTACTTTTGCGGCCTCTCCAGTTGTTGCAGGTGTCTAGTAAGGTACATGCCAAATGGGGCATTGTACTCGATGAGTGGCCTAATGAGGGAAGAGTAGAGGGAGACAATGACCTCTTTCTTCCTGGATGCAAAACCCTTAGTAATGAGATGTGCCACATAGAAGTACTTTCTTTTTTTTTTTTTCAAAACAGGTTTATTGTTTTAACATATAAGAGAAATATCATAACAATTTTATACAAGTAATTAAAAATAGGTATTATTATAATATTCAACAAAACAACTAAAGTATTTACAAAGACATCCACTACAATCAGATCAATTAATTAAACTAAAATACCATGCTATTGAAATTAAAATTTTTTAACAAATTTTGTAAATTATCCCATACAATAAAATAAGATGTTTTTCTATTTGTTCTAGTCCTAATTGTGTTTATTTCCATATGGCACACTATATTCATAACATTTTAAATTCATTGAACGAAGGAGGTGTATCTGAAATCCAATTTCTAGTTATTATTTTCCTAGCCACTGCTAGAATAGACCATAACAAGGGAAGCTTAACCTTTTAACACTTTGAGGTACAGGTGTGTTGAATAATATAAGAGATTTAGAAATAATGAAATTATCTGTAAAAGAGCCTGCAAAAATTCATTAATTGACTTCCAGTATTCTTTCAATTTTATACAGTCATAAAACATATGAGCCCAGTCAGCATTAATTTCTACATTACATCTCTTACATAGATTATCTTTATTATTTATTTTATTCATCATCAAAGGTGTATAAAAGATCTATGTAAAAATTTCCATGTATAAAGTCTCCAGACAATGGAAGACGTAGTTCTATAAGCAGAGTCCAATATATATTGTTTATCTTGTTGATTTGGTGGGTCCCCATTAATAGAAGTGAAATAATTCCAGTATGAATCTACACTGTATAAAGTTTCTTGTCTGATAACTTTATGTATGTATGAAAGTTTACCTTTATCAGAAACTTTATGTTGTAAATTTAATATCAAGTAATCAATCAGTGTTGGAATAGATTCTTTAACAGTTATAGACATTAAATCTATTTTATTAATGAGATGTTGTCTAAAGGTCTGAACCTCTAACCAGCAAGTTTCTCTTAGATCAAATTCTTGTTTTAAGAAATCTAGATTTTAACTTTATTATCAGATATCAACTGATACCAGTACTTTAGATCATTATCTATAGCTAAATGAGTTCCTTCAGAAGTAGATGACAAAAGCATACCCTGAGTATACATTATAGGAAATACAATAAAATTCCATTCCCTATACTTAGGGTGCATGAATATAAAGTTATGATAACTAATAATAATATTTAATGGGTAACAAACCATATGTTTAGGTGTAATAGGTGAAGTACAAAATTCCTTTAGTAACCATAACATGGAGTTATTTACAATCATATTTTTATGTGTTAAGGAGATTTTCATGAAGTGTATACTAATTAGCTCCCAATAATCTTTCCATTTTGTGACATATGACTGATCTATTAATAAAGTAATAACTTTTACAATAGAAGAGATAGTATATAAATTAAAGTCTGGAAAAGAAATACCCCTTGAGACCAGCTATTAGTATGTTTCTTTAATGCAATCCTAGGTCTATTAGGTGCCCATAAGAAATTTAACATTAGTGTGTTCAGTTTCTTGATAATTATTTTTGTAGGTGGAAGTATTATTGATTGTATTAAGTATAAAATCTTGGGGAATATTATCATTTTAATAATTGTAAGTCTCTCCTCCATAGTAAAAACATATTATTCCAGGTATTAAAAAGATTTTGTATATTAAGAAAACAGGTATTATAATTATTATATATAATAGATTTAATATCTTTAGATAGTATTATACCTAAATAAGTTATCTGACCTGAATTGGGTACATATTTAGTAAAATCACTAATGAGAATATTTTTTCGTGTATATATAGGTAGTATTTTAGTTTTTCTTCATTGAATATTAAACCAGAAATACTTTTAAAATTCATCATGTTATCAAATAGAGACTGTATAGAAGAATTAGATCCTGCTGATGTAATTAGAACATCATCTGCAAAAGTTGAATTTTGGATGTTGTATTTTCATCTATTTCAAAACCCTCTATGTCAGTACTGTTTCTGATCAAATTAGCCCAAGGCTCCATTACTAAAGTGAATAATAGTGGAGAAAGTGGACATCCTTGTTTTGTACCTTTAAGAATGGGTATTTTTTGTGAAACATATGTTCCTACCTTAATATAAGCCAACGTTCCTTTGTATAAATGTTCAATTAGATTTACAGATGCATCCGAGAAGTTTGTGCACTTCATTAAGGTAAACAGATAGTCCCAACTTACTGAATCAAATGCTGAACTTATATCAAGACTAATAAGCGTTAAATCTTTCTTTTTCCTATTTGCAAAATCTATTAATGTTAAAGTTCTTCTTATATTATCAAAAGTATTTCTATTTACAATGAAGCCTGTCTGATCTATATCTATAATGCCGGGAATGATTGACTTCAATCTATCAGCAAAGATATTCATAAACATTTTATAATCAACATTAAGTAATGAGATGGGCCAATATGAAGAACATCTAGTTGGATCTTTATTAGGTTTTAAAATTGGCGAAATAAATGTATATTGCCAAGATGGGGAGGTTATTAACTCAGTTTGGGCCAAAATAAAAACCTTATGTATTAATGAATATGTATTTTTAGAAAGGATTTTATATATCTCTGGTATAATACCATCATTACCCGGTGCTTTGTTTGATTTAAGCTTATTTATTTGTGTAATAACTTCTGTATATGAAATACTCTTGTCCAATAGTTTAATCTGTTGTTTATTAAGCTTTTTATTCATATTTGTGGTTATAAACTCCTTTATTTTATCTTTAGGTTCCATGTTAATATTATTATGGTTAATTTTGTGAAAGTGATTTCTAAATTCATCTAGTATTTCTGGTATACTAGAAACATTCTTCTTTTCCTTAGAGAAAAGATTTATTTGATATGGTTTTGTTTATTCAACCTTTTTGTTTTATTTTTAAGTCTATGTAAGTATTTGGGGCTTATTGAATAAGACAAAAACTTGTATTCTCTAAAGTTATTTTAACTTTATGAGTTAAAATTTCTTTGTATTTCTCATTTAGTTTGTTTATTTCTTCAATAACTTTCTTGTCCATAATATTTTCTTTATTATTATGTTTATAAGAGTCTAATTTACTTTGAATATCTAACAATTCCTTATCCCAAGATTTCCTTTTATTATTATACCATCTGATACTTTGTCCATATAGATATGATTTTAAGGCATCCCAAACATAAACAATGGAGACTTCAGGAGTGTTATTTATGTCTAAAAATGTTTTACTTCTGAAAGTATATATTCTTTATAGTCTTTTAGTTGAGTTAAGTATGCTGGTATCCTTTTGATCTGAACATTATGAGTATTTTTATCATGAATTCAAAACAATTGAATTATGATCAGATATAGGACATGAAATGATTTTGGAATTAATTAAATCTGTTACCATCTGGTTAGAAATAAAGACCCTATCTATTTTTGAATAAGTTTTGTATCTGTTAGAAAAAAAGGTGTATGGTAATGATTTTGAATCTATCTGATTATTAATATCATTCAAATGATAAGAATTAGCAAAATCCTTTAAATGTTTTGCATTAGATGTAATTCTTCTCTTTCCTATAGTGGTAGTATCACTTTCATGTAGTATACAATTAAAGTCACCAGCTAAAATAATATCTCCTATAGAGAATGATATGATCTTATCAAGATGATATTTCACTGTATTAATACCAATTCCAGGTATCCAATATACATTAATTAAAGTGTAAGTCTTCCCATTAATTTGTATTGTAACCATACAAAACATTCCTTTGTCATCCTGATAAGACTTAATGGTTTTAGGAATGGGCATACTTTTATTCCATAAAATAGCCACTCCTCTTTTTTTTGTGAGTGTGCTCTGAACTAACCAATACTGTATATTTGTTTGTGGCTAGTTTATCAATATCTTTTTTCAAGAGATGGGTTTCTTGTAGGAAGACTAAGTTGGCCTTATGTAAATTAGTGTATCTTATTAGGCTTGCCCTTTTACATGGATTATTCAATCCATTAATGTTTAAAGAAATTCCTTTTAAAGATGTCATTTGGCATTTTTAAAACTTAAGAATCTTATGATCAAAATAACAAATAACAAGATAAGTAATGTTACATCTCCTCCTTTAGGTGTACCTTTAAATATAGCTGTATTTATTGAATCTCTTATGGGATTTCGTATAGGATTCAATTTTGTTTGTAGTGACAATGAATGTACAAAATATATTGTGGATGTCAAAACTATATACAAATAACAATGAACAAGTGAAAATAATGTAAGGATTAAACCTTGCATCCAGCCTGGAGTTATAAACTCCAACTTAGAGTAGTATTTACCACTCAAGTTAACCCCCTACCCTAAGCAGCAGTACGTCAGCTACCACCTTATCAATTTAATACTAGTTATATTTAACTGAAGTTAACAGTTTTCAGTTCAATTATCTAGCAAGACAAGACTACACATTTGGTAAAACAGCATCATATAAACTAAAATAAACCTTTTTTTTTTTTTTTTTAAAACTGTTCATACTACTATATACATCCATGTAATATAAAACACTTGTATCCAAATAGCATTCAAATAATCTTGATGTTAGAAATCAAGAGGAGAGAAAAATAAGTTCTAACATTCATTTAAATCAAAAACTTTGGCTAATATGATTCAGACATTACATATATTAGGATGCATCTATTTTCTGTCATGTAAATACAGTTAACAGCTTCCAAAAAACCTTGAATTGCTTGTATATGAGCATTTACTCAAACTCATTATTGCCAATAGAATAAAATATTGTATTCATAGAAATTGTTATAAATCATACTTCATAGTTAAGCAGATTCTCAGAAACATTTATATACATATCTACATACACACACATACACACACACACACACACACACACACACACACATATATATATATGCATACATACACACATACACACACATATACACATATACATATATATATATATATATATATATACACATGCATACACACACACACACATACACACACACACACACACACACACATACACACGCACATACACACACACACACAAACACACACACACACACACACACACACACACACACATACACACACACACACACACACACACATACACACACACACATACACACACACACACACATACATATATATATATATATATATATATGATCTCACTGAGTTGTATCTTTACTGAGCACCATCTTACATTGCTGTCCCTTCAATAAATCTGTCTGCTTTATACAAAATAATGCACAGCAAACACATTTTAGTAACCAGATTTTACAAACATGCTATACTACTGCTTTAAAATATATCACATGACAATTTCTTCCAGTATAGAGCTATAAAATTATTTATGCTTGTCAATCAGATGAATTAAATGAGTTATAGTAATGTATATGTTTGGGACATAGGTTTTTAACACATATTATTAATCTGCTATTCCTGTATCTGTGATGTGTCAGTGTGATATCTAGGTCAAAGGTGAGACCAGCTGCTTTCAGCTTCTCTGTGAGAATTCTGAGAGTTGAAGCTTTTGAAGTAGCTCACGGACACTGTGCATGAGACAGCCCACATCCCAGATTGTCTCTCTTAACATTTTGGCGGAAACTTATTAAAACTAGTGACAAACATTCATTTAGCAGTGTAAATGCATCTAAACATGACAAAACCTTCACAATGCATTCTACAGGTTATTACAGACTCTATGTAAGTGAAATCAAGCCCAAAATTATTAATAAGTAACAAAACTCAACATTTTTGTCCCAACTCAACTCCTATGCTAATCTTATTATTTACTGTGTCTATATGATCAAAAGTATTTCTATATATTAATAAAGAAAAAAAAGAGAGTAGAAAGTAAAAGGGTGTAAGGCAGAAATAAAAAATGTAAGAGAAAGCTATAAGAAGTATATACAATAGAATATTACTTACTGTTTATATTAATAGAGTTAAAAATAAAACATATTATTTACTATTATTTAGTTCTAATTATTATTAGTTAAAGCATGACAGATTATTTACAAATAAGCATAAGCAGTGTAATCAAGAAAGTATAATTAGGTAGTGTCATTCCTGTATCTGTGATGTGTCAGTGTGATATCTAGGTCAAAGGTGAGACTAGCTGCTTTCAGCTTCTCTGTGAGAATTCTGAGAGTTGAAGCTTTTGAAGTAGCTCATGGACACTGTGCATGAGACAGCCCACATCCCAGATTGTCTCTCTTAACATTTTGGCGGGAAACTTATTAAAAACTAGTGACAAACATTCATTTAGCAGTGAAAATGCATCTAAACATGACAAAACCTTCACAATGCATTCTACAGGTTATTACAGACTCTATGTAAGTGAAATCAAGCCCAAAATTATTAATAAGTAACAAAACTCAGCATTTTTGTCCCAACTCAACTCCTATGCAAATCTTATTATTTACTGTGTCTATATGATCAAAAGCATTTCTATATATTAATAAAGAAAAGAAAAGAGAGTAGAAAGTAAAAGGGTGTAAGGCAGAAATAAAAAAAATGTAAGAGAAAGCTATAAGAAGTATATACAATAGAATATTACTTACTGTTTATATTAATAGAGTTAAAAATAAAACATATTATTTACTATTATTTAGTTCTAATTATTATTAGTTAAAGCATGACAGATTATTTACAAACAAGCATAAGCAGTGTAATCAAGAAAGTATAATTAGGAATAGCATTTGAAGAACATATAAACTTTTTACAAGGAATAAATATGTTATTATTCTATTAATCATATTTTCATTGCTCTTCTCTCCCTGCCCTCCCCCACCCTTTACCCACTCCATAATCTAAATAGAATGTCATTGTTTAAACAAAGAAAAGAAGAAAAAGATAAAGGAAAAAAAATGTATCAAATTACTGACCTTATTTTTCCTCTTCAGAAAGAGAAACAAGTTAAATCACAGCTTGCCATTAAATCTCCAGATATTTTGACTAGTTATGAAACAAAACATTTCTTTGCACACAGAGAATAACTTTGATTAAATCTTTTTCAAAATATTTGTTGCTTCTTGGAAATGCAGGAACTATATTTAAAAAGATTAATAATAAAATAAAATGATGAGAGAGAGAAAAAAATACATAGTACAAATCATTTGTTTTTTAGTCTCTTCTTCTCTGAAATCTTCCACGAAGTTTCAGTTGCCAGTCTCTTTAACGAAGGACTAGCCCATTCCATTTCTTCTATTTTTTCCAAAATCTTATTTTTTTGATAAACAGTAAAGCAGAGTCTAAGTCATCGAAAATTTTAGGACCATCAGGAAGGAAGATTTTAAGCTTGGCAGGAAACAGAAGGTATGTTTTAAACTGTGCTTTTTTAAGCTCCCTTATTAGTGGCAGAAAAACTTTTCTTTTAGCTAATACCATGGAAGAATAGTCATTGTCAAAACGCACAGTTGTTTCATTAATCTTAACAGGAGCTTTAGCCCAAGCTGATTTAAGAACCATCTCTTTATCAAAAGATGATAGAAATCTAACTATAACTGATCTAGGATAGTTTTTGTTAGAGTTAGTATTAGCTATAGATCTATGTGCTCTTTCGATACCAAAAGAGAATGCTTCTGGTAAATCTAAAGTTTTAGGGAGCCATGTTGTTAAAAAAGAAGTAATATTGTTACCTTCAATATTTTCTGGCAGTCCAAAAATCCTAATGTTATTGCGCCTAGATCTATTTTCCAGGTCATCCAGCTTTGTTTGTAAATGTGTATTTTGTTTCAGCAGAAACTCAATGTTGATTTCCTCTTCTTGTATTCTATTTTCCATGTCATTCACAGCTTCTTCTATGCCTGTCATCTGGATCTTCTGTTGTTGCAGGTCCATATGTAACAAGTCTATTTGTTTTGTAGTTTTTCTATGAAAGTGTCTATTTTAGTATCCATTTTATCCATCTTAGCAGTAAGTTGCTGGACTATAATTATCAGAGACTGAAGTTCTTTCTTGATGCTGGAGTCTTGAGAATTTGTCTTACTGGAACTCATTTCAGACTGATAAACTGACAGGAAAATTTCTAAAGTAATTTCTGACAGGAATATTATTAAGATTTCCTTTCTTTTTTAGATATAGTTCAAGAACTATATAAAACAAACATATTTAGAAAGAAAATTACTTCAAAAATTAATTTTTTAAGTAATTAATTCCTGTCAATGTAATGAAATTGGTGGAGCTGAAGAAATCTGCTGCTATCCTGTGTTCATCCTTGGCCACCCATAGAAGTACTTTCTGACTACAGTGGCAACATGGCAGTCAAAAGAGATGTTGCTGTCAACCTGTGTTCCCAGATCTCTTATAATGCCTTCTGTGTTCAGTAGACTACCATCAATGTGATAATTCAAGGGAACTGTTTTTTTCCCAAAGGGATGAAGACACATTTTTTGACATTGAGCTTAAGACCATGGTTCTGACACCAGTCGTTGGTCTCATTGAGGCCTTTCTGTAGGATGTCAACATCACTTGGGGAGTTAATAATAGCTTCCAACTTGCAATCATCTGTGAACTTTGTCAGTCAGAGTCCCTTCACGTTTGCCTGGACTTCAGAGAAGTAGATACCAAACAGGAGAGGACCTGGGACCGAACCCTGTGGGACTCCACTCATGACAAGTAAGCAGTCTGACTTGGAGTCAGCTACTTTCACACTGTGGGTTCTATCTATGAGTCAGTTTGCAACCCATCTAGTGATATATTGGTTGATGCCTAGCTTAGTAAGTTTTTCTGATTCCTGAGTGGGGAATGGTATCAAAGGCCTTGGCCAGATCAAGGTAGGCTGTATGAACCACCTTACCTTCATCCACAGCTCTGGTGACTGACTCAAAGAAGTCAACCAAGTTGAGCAGGCATGATCTGTCTTTCACAAAATCAAACTGTGTAGGATCCAGAGTTTGGAGATTCCCTGTATCCTTGTTTATTATGTCCATGATGATGCATTCCATAGCTTTGCATATCAGACTCATCAGGCTAATGGGAAAATAGTTCCCAGGGTCTGTAGTCGCTCCTCCTTTGTGGAGAGGGATGACTGAAGTAGTGCTCCATTTGGTAGGGACAAAGCCTTAGGTGAGGCTGTGATTGAACAGGGCACATAGGTGAGGTGCCAGTTCACTCTGTAGTTCATGTAGAACACAGCCAAAGATACTGTCAAGTCCCACAGAAGCTGTACTCTTGGCCTTGGACAGTGCTGTTTTAACCTGTGCAGCAGTAATACTGGGTGCCTGGCAATCTACTGGTATTGTGATTGGTCCTTTGGAGGGAGGGGTAAAGTTAACACTGAATCTGTCCACCAGTATATTTACAATATCTGTTGGCTCAGTATAGGAGGTACCATTGTGCAGTAGCTCAGAGCAAATCTGTGTATTGCCATGGAGATTCTTTACATAACTATAGAAGGCCTTGTGGTTGTCTTTACTATCTGCTGCAATTCTGTTTTCATAGCTAGCTTTAGAGAATTTGATGAGGGATCTCAACCTTTTGTTGAGGCTGATAAGGGAGTTTTTCCAGTCTTGGGACTTCACCTTATTCCGCGTCAGTTTCCTCCTTCTGTTGGAGAGTTTGTTTATGGCAGGGGACCACCAAAGTGGCTTCCTTTTTTTGAGGAGAGCGTCTTAATTCTATTGGGTAAGGCGAGATCCATGCATTTGTGTACGTGTTCGTACAGTGCATTGGTGTATGATTTGGCGGTCATGCAACTATTCTCCATTTGCATGGGTGCTGTAAAGTTAGCCACCTCTGTTTTTAGGAGCCCAAAGTTAGCTTTGGAGAAGTTTTTCATGGTGGTTACCTTTGTTGGGGAGTGGGGGGTTGTGGATTTCCAAGGTGATTAGCTTGTGAACGGATCTAACCAGGGAGGAGTTGACTAGTGGTGTAGAGCAATGGTTGCCCATGTTAGTAATGACCAGGTCAAGGATGTTGCTACCTCTAGTGGGGGTAAGAATGAGCTGGTCCAGGGCACTGGAATTAATGAATTCCAGAAAACGTTGGGCAAGTGTATTGGTACATGAGTAGTTTTCCCAGTTAATGGAGAGGTAGTTGAAGTTGCCCAGTATGAGAGTATTAAGTTGAAACCTAATATTCTCCAGGGCGCTTAGGAATGTGGGGTGTGAATCTTGGGACATGGTTGGGGACCTATAGCAGGCTACGACCTGAATCACTGTCTTACCCAGTGTTAGCTGCACCCAAAGTATCTCATATGCATTATGTTGGGCTACCAGTCTGGAGGTGTGCACATCCTTTATGAATATGGAAACACCACCACCTTTGGAGCTTTGGTCCATGTTCTGGGGCCAAAAGGTGTGGAATGATTTGTAGCCTGGTAGTGCATGGGGTGCTTTCTGTTGCCTTGAACCAGGTCTCTGTTACAGCACAAATGTCAATGTTCTCCATTTTAAGGAGTACTTCAAGCGAGTGCATTTTGAGATTTAGACTTCTAGCATTGAGCAGCATGACCCTCAAATTGCATTTGTTTGTAGCTGCTATGGTGGTAATTTGGTCTTTGGAACACCGCCTAAAAAGGCACTATAGGGGTGGCAGGAGCCTTGGCCAGTATCCAGAAGCCCAGGGGTGACAGATGCAGGCCATCTCTGGCAAAGTATCGAGGTCTGTCAATCATGTCATCCCAGGTAGACAGATACTGGATTCCCTTAGAATGACACTAGAAAATTAGCAAATTGTTGAAATCAGTCTGATGGTCAGAATACTTTGCTCTGTTGTTGAAACAGATCATCACTTAGAGGCAGTAGCAAGGTTTGAACCAATGAGCCCCTGAGAAGGGAGAATTTTATTTATTTTTTTTTTGACCAAGGATATGCAGTGAAGATTAAATGGGTTATTTTCCTTGCTTTTAACAAGTTGTGCACTGAGATCCAGAACCTTTGCAATAATAATGTTTTTGTTTGTTTGTTTATATTATACAGACATACACTGGTTCATAGGTAGGCACTAGGCTATTGGCCCTAGGGCCTATATAAGCCTAGCCAAAAAAGTACCCTGGCTTTCACCACCCAAGAAAGTTGTTTTCCTGTCCCCCTGTCGAGCAGAGCCACAGAAGTGATCCCCAGGGTGAATTTCCTATCTCCCATCCAAACATCAAGATCTTTCTTGAAGAGTGCTAATGAAGAGATTTGTTTGATATAGATAGGTAGTTTGTTCCAGAGTATGGGAAGTCTCTGGGACAGGAATCTATCCCTCCAGTATGTTCTGTTTATTGTGGTGAAAAGGTTTAGATCCCTAGACTGTGTAGCTCAGAGGGATTGGGATTTCTTTAAGTGGAGCATGTCCAACAGCTCTGGGTTTGACATAGCTTTGTATGTTAGGCAGAGATCACCTCTGAGTAGGCGATATGCGACGGAGTAGATATATATTTGTGGGCATGTCTCCAGGTAATTATCAGATCCTGGAACACTTGAAGATGAAGTAAATGAAATGCTCAGCTGTGACTATCATCCAAAATATTGTCCTTTGCCTGGTCAACTCTCTGCCATTAACTGGAGACCTAAGACCAATGCCAGTTCTCAAAGCTGACCAGTCTTCCCATACAGCAAATGTGTATGATGTAATGCCTCTCCATTTACCATATTACTGTTGTTTTGTTGGTGTTCTCCTGTAGACCACTTAGAGAGAGACAATTTCTGAACACTTTGAGAACCACGAGACGTACCAGCATTTCTTTAAGGCCAATGTGCATTTCCATATGAATTTGGGAACATATACCCTTCTCTGTCAAAGACTATAGACATCCTTCCCAGCCGGTATCAACACATCTGCGATCTAGACTTCTGAGTTATCTGTTGAAATAGGAATGGCATGTGTAACTTTAGATAGGTTATATTAACCCACCACTGCAGCTCCTTTACTATGACTGGTATCAACAGTAGCTCCTGATCCAACTGGCAAATAACCTGTTATTGCCAAGAAAAAAATTACTAAAAGACTGTCCCTTGATGACACCATCCACTAAAGCAGGGAGATGGTGTCCAGCCCTCTTTCTTTGGTCAGAAACATTCTATCTGAAGATATGTCAGGAACATCTTCAGAAAGGCCTTCTTTCATGTCAGAGGTAGATCTGAGTTCTTTTCATTTATCATTAATCTCAATGAATCTGAAAACAGACTCACCATAGGCATACTGTCTATCAGCTGTTGACTAGACTGAGTTTGTATCAAGCAGTCATCAAGGTATGGGAGAATAACAATCTTCCTGCAGCCTGAGTGTTGCCATGGCAGGCTGCAGACACTTATTAAGCATTTGGGGTACTGCTGCCAAGCAAAATACAAACTGAAAATCCTCAGTCTTACCTTAAACTTAAGAAATCACACATGACGTTAAATAATAAGGGCCCGTCAATAAACATTATTTGCGTTAAAACTTAACACTGAGTTTCTATGAAGCAGGAGTGCAAAACTTATTTAAGGGTCATTTTTTTCACCTTCTTGAATCTGAGTCCCTTGTTTAGATTGGACAGAGATTAAATAGGCCTCAAGTATTGTTGTCTGTGTTCAGTGCTAGAAAGATTCTTGAATACCTCCCTAGTTTAAAAGTAGAAGGCACCATATTTAAGGTCCTTTTGTTTCATATCTTTTATAACTTGGACCTTGTCTTAGTTAGCAGTGACCTGGATGGCTTTTAGATGAGCTTTCATTGATGCTTTGATGGATAATGAAAACATTATATTCTGTCTCTGACTGAGAGAGCTGTTGGACTGGAGTAATAATGTATGTATGTGAGTAGGGGGTTGTGGATTTTCCCATAACTAAAACACAGGATTCAATGAGCCACTTAGAAGGACTTTTCTTATCTCTGGCAGAAGCAATGCCTGTGAACTCTTCTGCTTCTAGGTTAACTACCTCCTAAAAGAAATTCATCTCTTTAAGGATTTATGCTCTATGACTGACTTCTTTAGGAAGAAAACTGGCTATGATTCCCTCATTAAAATAATAATCTGAAGCAACATTCAAATAATTATACAAATTCTCATTTTTTTACTTTTATTGTCCAAGTCATATGTAAGGGAAGCTGCTTCAGAAGCAAATTAGACACCATCAAAAATGAAAAGTTCTTCATTTTTCTATAATGCGTTCAGGTATTTATGTGCTGTAAATCATGCTTATCTTCTTTCCATCACAAGACAAAATAGCAGTTTCATAGAACATGCTGTGGTTTAAGTAACTTTACACATTTGTGTTGATTCAACCTTGTAGAAATTCTCAATATCTTGCTAATCTGAAAATCAAAATCATCTAACCAAGCTCCTTGAATCATAAAAAAAGAAAAAAAGAAAATGCTCATTCACATCTTCATCCATTTGTTCATTATAGTAGTCCCTCAGAATCGGATCTATATTAGAACATCAAAGTTTGAAAATTTCGAATGTTCTACTATTGATCCCTATTCAGCAAAAGCTGAAAATATTGAACATACAAAGCAGCAAATTTTTTCTTAGGAAAAAAATTTGCTGTTCCAAAACACATACACACAACACAAGCACACCAAACAAACAGCAATCCACACACATGCATCTAAAATATTACACCTAACCTTACACTAAACTATACACACACCACTAACTATCCACTTACCTTAACCCAAACCCTAACCCTAAGGTCCGTCACTATCGCACACTTACCTCACCTGCGCCCTAACCCTAACTCACCTACCCCGCCCTAACCCTCACGTCCACACAATCGCACACTTACCTGACCCACGCCCTAACCCTAACTCACCTAACCCTCACATCCACACAATCGCACACATACCTAACTCGCACCCTAACCCTAACTAACCTAACCTGCACTCAATCTCACACTTACCTGAACCCGACCCATAACTTTCCACCACAGCTCTAAAAATACTGAAGCAACAGAAACGGACAACCAAATTCTTTCCATAGGAAAAAATTGTTTTTTCTGTTTCTTCGATATTTTCAGCTTTCGCTGAATAGGGGTCGATATTCAAACATTCGAAATTTTGAAACTTCGATGTTCTAATATAGACCCTTAGAATCATTGTCCTCATTTGCAATAATTGAGATTAGAGAGAAGAAAGTAGATAGCCTATAAGGCTCAATCAACAAACAAATACAAACTCCCTACAGGATGTGGTAGTTCATTATCAAATTAGTGAACTTAGCACCAGGACTTATATATATATATATATATATATATATGTGTGTGTGTGTGTGTATATGGAATCAGTGGTAATACTTGATTCAGCATTATATCATTGTCAGTAGCATTGAATTGCAAAAAGTTGTAACCTTCTGAACATGTTCCAAAATTACTTCTTGGAACATGCATTAAACAAACAGTTTTTGCAAGTGGAGGGCGGGGGGGGGGGGGTCAAGCCACCCTGCTAAGGACCATTACTGACAAACCTTATATGGAGAATGTTATTATGTTAACTAAGAGTTTGGAAGTTTTTTGTTCTTTGCATATGGTATGTGTGTGTTTGTGTGTGTGTTATTCTCACTTCACCTAAGGCTACTAGGCATTTTTTTTTCTTATTTGCATATTTAATGTAATGATCTGTCAAGAAAATGGGTCTCAGTGAAACATACTATGTCCATTAATTCATAATATGAAACAGTTTCTATCCAGTGTCATTATTTGAGTTCTCAACTGATATGAATGCTCTTTAGTGCTGGGTTTGTGTTATACTGTGAGCATTGCTAATGTACTGCTAACAGTACCATTTATAATGCGCATTCTGTAACAATGACCTCTGTAATAGCTTTCTGTAAAAATGAATTGCCATATGTTTGCATGTTTGAAATGAGGTATGGCTGAATGGTTCACAGCAAACTGACAAATGTCTAAACACAAAGTCAGAGTCATGGTGTTACTTTAAAATCAAATTTATTTTCAGCACTATAGATTCAGATTTCTAATTATTTCAACAGAGCAGAAAACATACTTGAAAGATATACTAAATGTTATGTTTTTACAATTACTCTCATTCTATCTAGAAATGCTTTCAGAAACAACATTTGTAAAAATTGAAACATGTAAGTTCTTCCCTGGAGTTACAGAATTCATGTCCTTTAAAACCATTCTGAAAGACTTTTCGGCCAAAAGTGGCTCTGTACTTGCTTAACCCTAGGATGAACAATACCCATAAATATGAACAAGTACCTGTTCTTATCTTACACCTCCTTAGTCCTTCCTTTTCACTCATTTCCTTACTTCATTCAGTTTCTGTTCCCTGATCATCTCCAAGTTTGCCATAACTCTGATTTTTCTCTCACTTCATTTTGCAATTTCTGTTTGTAGTATACTAACTTACCGTTTATTTCTCTACAAACTGGCTACAATTTCTCTAAATATCAAATCATTGTAACACAAGTTGTAGCTATTCCTAACCATTTTTTTCATATTGTGTCTAATTTGGTATTATTATTTAAACTGTAAAAGTTTTGTATTAGTTTTGAAGATTGTAAAATTACTGCTCTTAAAATGTTTTTGTAATACTTTGCAGCTTTTCTTCCCCTAGCCTCATTTGAAAATGGGCACCTACTCAGACTTTCCAAATAATCCAATTTCAATTAATAAATAAATAAAAACTTCAGAGTCATTGTGAGTATCACAAATGTTATTATAAAGCATTATATTTCCTTTACATTTGTCAGATAAAGAATTATTTAGACAGAAAACATACATCAAGCTATGTTTCAGTAATTGATGCTGCATGTCGCACATAAGCATGATCATAGAACAGTGCATTTCTTTAACAGGAAAGACATTTGACAGTCCAAAAACTTGTCGAAAAATAATTTATGTGGAGGGGTAAGACCCTTGCAACTTCTGACTTGGACAGCTAAAGTTCTCCCACACTTCTGTTATTTCCTTATACTAACTTTGAGACTACTGCATCTCGAGGAAAAATTAAATCCCTGAGATCCTGGATTTTTGAACTTTTAAAGTAAAATCCTGCAGTCAGACAGTAGTGCTTGCATACTTAAGCCTGGTATCCTGGTTTTGAAAGCTAAATATCCAGGAAAATAATAAGTTGTCCGATATCTCATCATCTTAACATAACTCAGAATCAGGAAGCACTTGGATAATTGCTCTGCATACAGGAAATATGAAGACACTTTTATTTAACTTAATTAGTCCTAATAGATAAACTAAATGAATACCCTACCCATGTTATAGCTCTGACTAGACATCATCTAACATACACTCTAAAGCTAATGCCAATAAAAACTTGTTCTAGTATGTTGTACCTTAAAATATGGCCCATAACAATGAGGCTGTCTTTTCAAACAGTAATCATTCCATAGTGATTACTTGAGACCACTGTTAGTAGGCACCTGCTATGACTGAAATCATTCCTTCATTTTTTTATCCATTTTCCAACTCATTGGTAATCTAGTTTAGGGTTGCAGAAGAGTCAGATGCTCACCTGGCACTCAGTGGTACAAGGCAAAAAGCTAATCTTGCATATAGTAAAAGCTCATTGAAGGACATGAACACACATGACACTCATACATATGGGCAAATATATTTCCAATTCCCCTATGGTGTGCTTTGGGGATATGGGAGGAACCATGCCATAGAAATTGTTCCCTTTGCCAAATTACTTGGGGTAACTATAGATGAACACCTAAAATCTGACACCCATATTCACCTAAACATAAAGAAAACATATCAAAAACGTGGCTTGCTATACAGAAACATCCACTATCTCTCTCCTTCTACAAGACAAACTCTCGCCACTATCCATCTACTTCCCTCACTAATGTATGGCACTCCTCTGCTAGCTAACTTATCTGCCTCCATCTCTTCCAAAATGGAAAGTTGTTATAATAAAATTTCAAAATTCGCCATTAAAGCCAAATACTCCTCCCACCATTGTTCTGCCCTCCACTTATTAAACTGGCTAGAACTTCCCAACTATCTAGACTATCTCCAGCTTACTACTGCCCACAGGCTATTATTTAATCCTACTAAATGCCCTGCACTGTCCAACATCCTACAACCATACACCCCTCACAGGTCACTTAGATCTGCTCACCTAAACCTAATCACTGTCTACAAACCAAACCGCCCTGCTGGACAGCTTCTCTTCTCTTTTTCCTTAGCCAAAACATGGAATTCTCTCCCTCCTTCATTAAGAACCACAGAAAACTTTGATAACTTCAAACCCCAACTCCATTCCCACCTCTCCTCCAATTGGAAGTGCAATTGCACTTTCCTCACCTAGCCTACTCTTCTCTCTACTCTAAATTATATTTCTATACTCCTTCTATTTCTAACCACCTTAGCTCACCCTGGATACTAGTTAATCTAACAATATTATCTTGTATGCATAAATGTAAATATTGTAAATAGTCTATTCTCCCTTTTCTCCCCTCCCTAACATTTTACTTATACTGCCATCACAAGACTCAGATACTATGTAACCACTGAAATACTCTTGTCATCACATGATTCAGATGCTATGTAACCAATGTACCACATCATGATTTATAATGTAATTGTATCTTTAAATCTTTTATTTTAATTTGTTGTATCTTAATGTTTACTATGTAATGTGGAGCATTTCTCCCCGGGCCTCCACTGAAAATGAGCTCCTGAGCACAGTGGACCTCCCCGGTCATCAAACTGAAATAAATAATAAATAAATAAACCCACAGCATCTGGTACAAACTGCTATGGGTACAGAGAGGACATGTAAACTCAAAACATTAAGTACTATAGCTGAGAATCAATCTGGAGAACCAGGCACTGTGAGGCAGCATTACTAATGTCTGAGCCACTGTCATCCTGTAATTGTAAAAACAGACTCCATAAATGTTCCTGTAAAATCAAGATAAGTAGGTTGGCATGAGGCAAATAGCCATCACCAGGGTACAGGGTTATGAGTGAGTGCATTTTGGACCACATGATATCCAATGCAGTTCTATTTATCAGTTCCTGTCCAACACATAAGCATTTAGCAGGATGATCTCCCTCATGAGTTATATTCAGCAGTTTGGAATGTAATGTGGTTGGAATCAGTACAACATCATAATGCTTCTTGATATACTGATAACTGCTCTCTTTCTAACACTAAAAGAAGGGTGTGGTCAAGGTTCAGCTTTTAGGCACCCCCTTTGAAATTAATTCATTCACTCATGACATTACTAGGTGATTCCTCATTTCTGTCTGTTTAACAACATTCTTCACTGATACCTGCTTAACCAACTGGTGTGAAATATAACCCATTGGTTCTACATAGTTAGGTGTTCAGGCTTTTCACATGATAGCCACGACAGTCAATCAGCTCTTCCATGTTGGTTTATTCCTGTCTTTTTAGTATCATAAGGATGTCCCCGCAGATACAGGGATCAATAACATAGTCAGTCTACAGACATGATTGCTACCATCTTCTTTGAGCTAAAAGCAGTTAACAGTAGCATGCAATATCTAACCAGCATGTATCTTTTCACATAGAAGTCTTAATGGAATTGACTCACTCCCCAGACCAAGCCAAGGGTCCTATTTTCCATCTGGACATAGCTCTGTTCATTTTTACTGAGGGATCTAAAAGCACATGGTTGCCATCTTGGATATATATGCAACAGAACCATATCAAATCAATTTAATATGAAGCAACAGATGCCAGCCTTATGGGGAAAGGGAGAATCAAAGTGAAAAAGCACATCATCTTTTGTTCACGACTCTGAGAGGTGTGAGATATAAGCTTTTCATAAAAAGGAAAGAAAAAAAGGTTTTTATATAAATTTTTCTTAAATATTTCAGTGCATTTATAGTTCCCATTATGGTGAAACTTTTTCGTTCTTCTCTGCATTTTGTCCATTTAACTATTTCCATGTTTTAGTTTGTTCTGTGACCTTGCTCTTGTAGTTTCATTTGTAGCTGTGTGAAGATTGTGTATTACTGCAAGATTTTAGCAATGTTTACACATTATACTGCACTTCTATTTCCATAAGTAGAATTACATGTAAAAGGTACCTTTTTTGCATTTTGAACCCAGTCTGGGGCCTCAGTCTTGTAGCTTTTTTTCACAATTGTGGTGGGACTGTGATCTACTGCCTAATTTGAGTTACAAGTATTCATTTATTACAGCATTACTGGTACATTTTCACATAGTCTGATGCCTTAGTCTGTGGTAGGATTGCATTAGTGTCAGAATTATTAATTCTGCTCCATGATTTGTATTTCAGAGCTTTTATAGTTGTATGTACCTGCTTACAGCTGCATTCCATTGATCTGGTGCCTTAATCTGGGGTGAGATTGCAGTAGCAGCATGTTGCATAATTACTACCAGTATCTGCGTATATCATTGCCACAGTGACTACAACCTGCCTACTGTTAGTAATTATTAGCTGCTTGTTAACTAATGCTAAACTAGACTTCACTTCTTGTTGTAAATCCAGCAGCCTAGGGACTTGCTTATAGCAGCCAACCATTATATGTGGCTAGACAAAGGTGTGTCATTTATGTTGTGATTCACCTAATACTCGAATACCTCTATTGCCACACTTTATCCACCTCCATTTTAAAATTTGCCCACTGTTTTCCCTATGTATACTTCATGCATTTAATTTGGGGGGGGGGTTCTGCTTGTCTGTAATTTGTTTCTTTGGGGCCTTGCTCTATATGTATTGCATTGGGAGTATAGGAGATTCCTCCAATTGAACTATTTTAGTACCTTCCTCTACCTTTCCCCACCTAAGCACTTTTCTTAATATGGATGACCCCGCAGATACAGGGATTAATAACATAGTCAGTCTGCAGACATGACTGATACCATCTTCTTTAAGCTAAAAGCAGTTAACAGTAACATGCACATACTCTTCCACCCATTCCTCTCAAGCTCTCCCCACCCTTTACACCAGGCTAACCTTCTTACTTTCCTAACCTCACTTTAAATTGTTGATTATATATGTAACCAAACAGCAAAAGCTAGCCACGATACTATGTGCCTGTTTTCACTCCTGAATCTAAACTGTTTATTTTTTTTTCTCACTCCTTTGAATGCTACTTGTTGCTTGCAATCCCTAACTTCCTTTGTTATTAATCATGTAATAAAACTTTGTATTGTGGAGCTTTTCTCCCCGAGCCTCCACTGAAAGTATTCTTGTAATTAAACTTTAATGTGTAGCTTTTCTCCCCGAGCCTCCACTAAAGTAGGCTCACTAAGCACAGTGAACTAAATTGTAAATATTATTTTTTCACTTTTCTTTAGAATGCTACCTGTTGTTTGTAATCCTAACTTTCTTTGTAATTAATCATGTAATTTTCTTTGTAATTAATCATGTAATTTTCTTTGTAATTAATCATGTAATTAAACTTTGTATTGTGGAGCTTTTCTCCCCGGGCCTCCGCTGAAAATGGGCTCCCCAGGCCCAATGGAAGTCATCAAACTGGAATAAATAAATAAATAAATAAATAAACTTCCCCAAAAGAAGAGCAGAATAACACTTTTCTACCCAAGTTTCTCCTACAAATATTACATTCACTCAGACTACTTGCATTCATCTTTATTTCCTAAATTTTAGTCAATGCTCTTCTAGGTGCTCTTACCTTTCTGCCACCTTTGGTCAATAACATTCCACCTTTACAGTTACCTTCTATCTTGTTTCCTCCAGCTGATCTTGACTAAGTGCTGGATTCAGATTGGTTTAGATATGTGCACTGCTAGACTGCATCGCTGCTAATAGGGCACTGCTGTCACTGGTGGAGCTAAAGGAGCTTGCTGCATGCCCCTCCCCCTCTCCATTACCTACATAATTTTCTGTTTAGTCAAATATTTCCTCCTCCTTCTAATTTTACTGTTCTGCATGTAATGTATTTCCTACGCCACCAGCTTAGGTATGGCACACAGCACTGACGTAGTGCATATAATATTTGTACTCTCATCCAGCCCAGATGTGCTGGTATGATTGCACTGCTTTTCCTTATTTACTGTGGAAGTTTCCTCTGCATTGATGCTTTACTTATTTGTTCATTAAACTTACCTGCACAAAGTGACTGATGGCATAACCTCTTACTCTATGCTAACAATGTCATAAAAAGGGTGAAGTATGCATGTCTGCAGGTAGTGGGGTTTGGCTTTACTGGCCTGAATGTACCCATAAAACCGTAGAAAGTACAAAGTCATGGTCATTTAGCAGTCATAGAGCTGAAACACTGGTATGTCCTTAAGTGATCATTCACATATATCCCATGAGCCTCCACTGCAGGAGGTTTAATATATCACACAGTGATGATTCTATTGTGGTTGGGTCTTTCTTGCAGTTTTTTTAATCTTTAATTGGTTATGATGATAGTGGCACCCATTATTTCAACTAATTGCACTGCAACCTTTAGATTAGTCTGGAGTTGACTATGTTCTCACTATTGATATTAAACACTATATTGCTTTGACACTTTGATTCCTACCAACATCCTAGCCTTAATTCTGCATCATAAAGAGCTGGACTTCAGTGGATTACTACTACATCTGCTTTTTCATTTGTGCTTACTGTGATGTTTCTGAGTATCTGGGTTAGAGATGAACTTCTTCCAACTTGTGGATGCTCAGATTCTTCATAACAACTTTCATTTATATTACCAAATACATTCCATTTTGCACATTGTATTCACTTACAAATGTTCTGCTAACACTGGATGGACCACTGTATGGTAAAAATTAAAAGAAACATAAGACATATCTTGGTGGCTCTAGAGAAACAAGAGCTCTATTGAATGAATCCTTAAACCTTTCAAAAATGTTCACATGTTTTTATCTTAATCTGAATTCTTCAGACTAGATTTATTTTGAATAATTTCATGAAAAATCCACTGATATATTTCTAATCAAATCATAAGTAGATGAGTAGTTTAATGAATGAATTGCAAGTGGTCTTGTCACCCAGCATGCTGTTCCAGTGAAGAGCCACAGCCTAAACCCAAGCCACCCTATCATTAACCTGAACATATTAGGGGCTGACAGTATGAGGATGTGATCCCAAACCAATGATTTAAACAAAGATTTCTGCCAATTAGGAATCAGAATTTAAACAAACCATAGGCAGACTGAATTACATTGAGTAAATGGAAAAAGCATGGTAGTCCCATTTTTGGTGTCACATCATCTAGACAGATTGTAGACAAATTAGCATACTAAAGTAGAAATAGCAGTCAGATTCTTTGAAGTCTTTTAAAATCAGACAGATAATTAAAACTAAAAGGAGTTCTATAAGCTTTTCAATGAAGACACTTAACTAATAACCTTATGGGTAAATAAGTAAATGTAAATGTATGGTAAATGTATTGAAAATGAGTCTAATGAGTCTACCCAACTAGGTGAAGAAATCCTCAGCCCTGTTGATTTGCCTGAAAAGTATAATGTGATTGAAAAAAAGGTTATTGGGTAATGTACACATGACTGAAGGGTGAATACCTCTCAGTCTCTTAGAGCAAGAAATCTGGACAAAGCCATAATTAATAGGTAGAACAAAGGCCCAAAAATAGGGATATTTTTTAAATATGGCTCTTACAAACGTAATAAGTTCATAGAATCATTTGTGCAGTAGCATGAATGTTTTGACAGGTATGAAGTCTGAAACTAAAATGTCTGTCATTATTTTTTAATTTCAATACTGAATGATTTGTCAATGGTTTGCCAGAAAAAAAAAAACACAATTTTATGAGAAATAGACCATAAATTTGAAGCAAAAATCTCAACATTCTTTGAAAATCTGGAAAATTGAGAGATATGAAAGAATTAAAATGACCTTCTCTTAATGCACAGTTCATGTAAATACCCCAGTTATGAAATTTGAATGGTGAGTTCTCAGTCAATGTGCATCATGACCATTTTGGACAAAATAAAACAATTTAAGCAATGACTACAAAGACAGCTACAGCTTCATGATCTAGAGGATTTGGCCTTGACTGTATACTATGCAAATGGGCCATTCGGGGATGGAGACTTAATATTCCAACTAGGAGAAGCTGGATCCAAAACATAATACAGTGACAGCAACATTGGCACTGTTAATGGGATTGGGCCACCTAGACTCCACACTGAACATTTGGGCTCAGAAGTTCAGAAGCAACAGCTCAGTGGTCTTTGTTAAATATCTCAGAGAAAATAAATGAGAATGTTGCATTTCTATCATTTTATATCCACTTGCCAAAGAGTAAAGAAATTCCCCCTAATTGAGGAAAATGATCACTCTATAGCTTCGACTAGTGATAAGTACAGTAAGTGGGGAAGTGAGATGTAGGTTCCCCAACATGAAGATCAGAACCCTTGATTGTGGAAGATAGTAGTTAACTGTTTTCATTTTAAACAAAACAGCTAAATAACTAAGGACTATCTTGTTATTTCAAGGATATCCTATACAGAGTCACTGATACTGGAGGATTAAGGCTACCAGAATTCTCATAAAGTGGTATGTGCTAGGCTAACTTATTTATCTATCTATCTATCTATCTATCTATCTATCTATCTATCTATCTATCTATCTATCTATCTATCTATCTATCTATCTATCTATCTATCTATCTATCTATTTGTTAACTGGGTTAGTTCAGCTGAGCCAGAGGTCCATTTTCAGTGAAAACCCAAGGAGAAAAGCTCTACTACAATACAATACAAAAAGCTCCAATACAATACAGAACAATACACTTAGATTCTAAATTGTACATACTAACTACACATCAAAATAAGGAGTGGATGGTCACATAAGGCAGAAACTGAATTAATTAACAAAGGCAGATGAATGTAAAGAAATATTCTGTAGCAAAAGATATATACAAGTGTTGGTTACATTGAAATATAGATAAACTATGTAAACTGATATAGATAATTAAACAGCAATAATAACCAATAACACCAACAGTAGAAAAAAGACTGTGAGTAGATACAAAGCCAGTATATAGAAAAATAAAATGCAAATTCTGCTCACAGACAGACAAACCAGGCTGTAATACCACTTGAGATGAACATTCACGAGTCTATTCAGACCCTCCAGCCATAAAAATATAAAATATGTCTCTTCAGATCTTCAAGACCTTTGGAAGCATGTAGAAACAATATCCAAGGGAAAAAATGAATCTGAACTCAATTCTGAGCAAAAATAGAGGACTTTCTTTATTAGTATCCACAGTTGGTAAGCGCTTTCGCATACAGCTTTATCAAACCCATAACCACTAGTGTTGAAACAAGGATTTTATAACTCTGCATCTAATTCAATTAAATTCAATTAAACAATTAAACAATTAAACAATAATAAAAACCCCTTCTAAAAATATTAAAAATATATTAACATTCTGAAATACAAAATGTATAACAGTCATAAATTCCTGAATGTTGATACAACTCTAGTGCTTCCAAAAAACCTAATTAAAAATTATATATAATAATATATAATATAATATATATATATATATATATATATATATATATATATATATAAAAAAACATAATATATATAAAAATATGATGAATACATATGTATGCAGAACATAGTGTTACTAAAAAATATATGTAAAAAAATTTTTATAAAAAATTTTTTTACCTGCTATCTAAACAACTGTTTATTTTAACTTATATTTTCTGCTTTTAAGTACAGGTTTCAAGGGGATCCTGTCATTGAGTCCTGGGGGTAAATGAGCCTGTAATTTAATAATCCACTTGGTTTCAGCCTGCTCAGTGAAATTTTCAACATCACCCCCTCTAATTTTAGGTATATTAACATATAGGACAGAGAAAGTAAAAGTATGCCTGTCATCATTCTGCAATATGTGTTTGGATAAAGCGTTAACCTCAGATTTAATACGAAAAGGATAGAGGTGTTCCCTTATTCTTTCTTTTAATTTTCTATCAGTCTTTCCAACATAGAATGAACTGCAGAATGTACAGGTAGCAATATACACTACATGTTTAGTCTCACAGTTGGCATTAACTTTAAAAGAAAACACTTGCTTAGTTATCGGATGTATAAACATATTAATATTAGCAATATAGCAACAGAATTTGCATCTACTACATGGTTTAGTACCATAAAAGATGGATGCCCCTATATCATGTTTCAAATCAGTAAAGCATAATAACCTATGTAAATTTTTCTTATTTTTGAATATGTATTGTGGACGTTCACCTACATATTTCTTAATTTCTGGGTCTAAAGTAAGTATATCCCAATGTTTATTAATAATATCTTTAATGGATTGAACATCCTGGGTATAAAAAAGGGTAAATCTCTGTTGGTGTTGTGTTATTGTAGTTGATGTATCATCTGAATTAACATTATAAGTTTGTATCCCTGCTTCAGAGAAAATAGGGCATGCCTTACCCTGTCTATTATCTTTAACATGTGTAAACGCTCTTTCTATTTCTATAGGTTTATAGTTCCAAGCTCTCAGTCTAGCATCCAAGTCATTAAGTTCTTGATCAAACTCTTCTGAAAGTGGATTCAATCTAGAGACCCTAAAGCCTTGCCCCTTGGCAATGTTCGAAAAAATATGCCCAGGGTGCATACTATCCCTATGTAGCAAGGTGTTTTTATAACACGCTTTTCTATAAACTCCAGTATTGTATCTTCCATCTGGCATTCGCCAAATGGATACATCCAAAAAAGAAATATTCTGCTTGGAATAGGTCATAGTAAATTTCAAATATGTAGTTAAGGTGTTAACCTGTTCTTCAAAACTCTTTAATTCCTCCAGACTACCTTTCCAGAGAAAAATCAAGTCATCTACAAATCGTCTGTAAAAAGGGACATATGTCTGAAAAAGATCCAAACAAAAAAGTTCATTTTCCTCCCATGAAGCCATAACAATGTTGGCGTAGCTATTGGCATATGAAGTGCCCATAGCTACACCATCTTTTTGTGGGAAAAAACTTTGATCGGATAGAAATACATTACTTTCCAATACCATTTCTATCATAGAACAGAGAAACTCTATTTTATTCAAGGACATATCAGAATGTGCAACTAAGTAGGTATGTACATTGTCCAACCCTGAATCATTAGGGATATTTGTGAATAATGAATTAACATCCATAGTAACCATAGTTAACATTTGATGACCTGACAGATCTTGGACTGCTTCATAAAAGTCCAGTAAAAACTTCTTAGAATCTTTAAGTATAAACTTATTTATATCCAAATAAGGTCTTAAGGTTCTTTCTATATAAATAGATATATTCTCAGTAACCCACCCTCGGCCAGAAACAATTGGTCTCATAGGGGGGTTTATAGGGTCTTTATGGATTTTAGGTAGTCCTTGAATAGATGGAATCACAGGGCTTTCTATTATAAGATAGTCAAATAAGTGAAAATTCAAAATACCCATCTTGTACAAATCATCTAGGTTACTATGGACCCTTACTATAATGTTCTGTACATCTGTACGTGAGATGGTTCTATAAAACCGTTCATCATTCAACATTTCATTCATAGTGTCATTATAGGATGTTCTATCTAAAATTACTACCGGACCTCCCTTAGGTTCATAGGTTCATAGGTTCATACTAGGCTATCTGCCCGAGGGCATTTACAAGCCTAGCCCTTTGTTTTGTGGCTTACGCCACCCCTTTAGTATGGGGAACTATACCCATTATTTTGCTGTGCCTCTGTCGAGCAGTGACACTGAGGTAATCCCTGGGGTATATCTGCGATCTCCCATCCATTGGTCAAGATTTCTCTTGAACAAGGCCAGCCAGGTGCTCTGCCTCACATGTACCGGGATTTTGTTCCACAGCATAGGGAGTCTTTGGGTGATGAATCTATCCCTCCAGCACGTCCTATTAATAGCCGTGTCGAGGTTTAAGTCTCCCGCCCTTGTGGCTCTGATGGATCTAGATTTTTTGAGGTGAAGCATATTCATCAAATCTGGGTCTGACATGGCCCTGTATGTTAGGCAAAGGTCACCTCTGAGCAAGCGGTAAGTGACTGAATAGAGCTGGAGTTCTTTCAGTCGGGCAGCATAGGAAAGATTTTTGAGACCCTTTATCCTTTTGGTGAGGAACTTTTGTGGCCTCTCCAGCTGCTGCAAGTGTCGGGTCAGATACATTCCGAATGGGGCATTGTACTCAATCATTGGTCTGATGAGTGATGAGTAAAGGGAGACTATGACCTCCCTTGATCTAGATGAGAATCCCTTCATGATAAGGTGGGCAATGTAGAAGGTCTTCCTAACTACTTTAGCTACATGGGTGTCGAATGACAGACTACTATCAACCTGGGTCCCCAGGTCCCCGATAACTTCTTCTGTGCTCAGTGGATTGCCACCTATTTGGTAGCTAGGGGTGACCTTGTTTTTCCCGAAGGGTATGACTATGCATTTTTTGTCATTTAACTTTAGGCCGTGGCTCTGGCACCAGTTATCCATTTCTGTGAGACCCTTCTGAAGGATATCTGTGTCAGATGTGTTTTCTACTATGGCGCCCAGTTTGCAGTCATCTGCAAACTTTGTCAGCCATAACCCTCCTGTGTTTGCTTGTACTTCGGAAAAGTAGATGCCAAACAAGAGTGGGCCCAGGACTGAGCCCTGTGGGACACCACTTGTGACAGGCTTTGAGTCTGACATGGCGCCAGCAACTCTGACCCTGTGGGTTCTGTCACTCAGCCAGTTTGCAACCCATCTTGTGATGTATGGGTTAACATTTAAGCTGATGAGTTTTTCAATGATACCCGAGTGGGGTATTGTATTGAAGGCCTTAGCCAGATCGAGGTAGGCTGTATGGACTGCCTTTCCCTCATCAATGGCTTTGGTGACTGTTTCAAAAGTCAACCAAGTTTAAAAGGCATGATCTGCCTTTGACAAAGCCAAACTGGGTTGGATCCAAAGTCTGCAAATTCCCTATGTCTTTATTTATGAGGTCCATTATGATCCTCTCCATGGCTTTGCAGATAAGGCTTGTCAAGCTAATGGGCCGGTAATTTCCAGGGTCGGTGGAGGCACCGCCTTTGTGAAGTGGGACCACAGTTGCAGTGCGCCACTCCTGGGTACGTATCCAGAGGTAAGACTTTGATTAAACAGCTGTCCTAGCTGTGGGTTTAATTCCTCATTGAGTTTGTGGAGCACACAGCCGGGGACACCATCAGGTCCCATGGATGCTGTGTTTTTGCATTGGAGAGAGCAGTTCTCACTTGGGCGCTGGAGATGTTTGGGGGGCTGCAATCCCTTGGTATAGATATCTCTCCTTTTGGGGAGGGGGAGAAGTTTGCACTGAACCTGTCAGCCAGTATGTTGGCAATGTCTGTAGGATCAGTAATCTTCACATCATTTTGAACTAGTTCTGAGCATATCTGGGAGTTTCCTCCCAGGTTTCTAACATAGCTAAAGAAGGCCTTATGATTGTCTTTTGAGTCTTTAGCTATTTTTCTCTCGAAATTTGCTTTGGATGATTTTATGAGAGCTCTTAGTTTTTACTTATAGTGATCAAGGGTGTCTTACCTTTTAAGGATTTTGCTCTATCTTGTAGTAGCTTCCTCCTTTTGTTGTAGAGTTTGTTTATGGCTGGGGTCCACCAGACTGGACGCTTGCCTTTGGTACAAAGAGTCTTTGTTTTGCTTGGGATTGCCTTATCCATGCAGTCCTGCAGGTGCTGGTAGAAGGCATTTGTAAGTGATTCAGCGGTTTGAGTACTGTTTTCCATGCCTCGAGCCTTAAAGGAGACCACACTAGTCTTTAGAAGTGTGAAGTCGGCTTTTGAGAAGTTCTTTACTGTGGTCTTTTTTATTTCAGGGGGGGGTGGGATGAGGACCTCCAGCGAGATTAGTTTGTGATCTGATCTCACCAGTGAGGGGTATACTTCGGTGTTGAACATTGTGCTCCCATGTTCGTGATGATGAGATCAAGTATGTTATCTCCTCTTGTGGGGATGGTGACTAGTTGTTCCATGGCATTTGAGTTTATGAATTCCAGGAACTTTTGGGCTAGGGTGTTTGGGCTTGAGTAGTGTTCCCAGTCTATATTAGGGTAATTGAAGTCACCTAGTATGATGGTGTTTGGTGATACATTTATCCCCTCTAGTGTTTTCAGGAAGGCCATGTGAGGTTCCTGAGTTTGTGAGGGTGGCCTGTAACATGCTACAATTTGCAGAGCAGTCTTGCCTATGGTTAATTGCACCTGGATGGTCTCCGATGCATCGTGCGTTGCCACCAGTCTTGAGGTGTGGGTGTCCTTGATGAATATGGATACCCCCCCCCTCCTTTCTTGATATTGTCTGGATTTTGGGGCCGGAATGCATGATATGAGGTAAAACCTGATAGCGCTGGGGTGCTCTCAGGAGCCTTGAACCAGGTTTCTGCCACAGCACAGACATCGATGTTCTCCATACTGAGAAGGGCCTCGAGTGCGTGCATTTTGAGATTTAGACTTCTGGCATTGAGCAGCATTACCCTTAGTTTTTTTCCTTTTTGTGTTCTAGGGTGGTAGGTTTAGAATTTGAGCCTTGCCTAAAAGGCACTATGGGGTGGCAAGAGCCTTTGCCAATATCCGAATCCTAGGGTGACAGGTGCAAGCCGTCCCTTGCGAAGCAGCGTGGCTTGTCCAGCATGTCATCCCAGGCAGACAGACACTGGATCCCCTTTGAATGACACCAGTGTTTAAGCCAATTGTTAAAGCTGATCATCTTATCTCTGTATTGCGGCATCATTCTTGGTGAAGGTAGGATACTGCTCAAGGTCAGGGTCATACCTGCCTGGGCTACATAAGCAGAGAGCTCCTCAATGTCTCTTTTCATGTAGTCCAAGGAGGTACGTCTCAGGTTGTTTACACCAGCGTGGACAATGACTGAGTCATATTTGTACCTGCTGTTGAGAGACCTGAGTGCTTGCGTTATGTGGCGGATTCTAGCGCCCGACAGGCAGCTTACTGTGACCTTCTCCTTACTCAGTCTGGTGAGCGGGACGTCAGTGTGTCTGACTATGGAGTCACCAATGACTAGTGTGTCTGGCATTGTCTGCAGGTCTAATAGAAATGTTATTATCATTCATTAAATCATGTAGTGCTCTAGTTTGCTTTATACTCAAATTATTCTTGGTCACAGGGATGTTCATGCTCATTCCTAAAGAATAAATATCATTCTCAACAATTCTGCTAAATGTTTCTAAAAGGGGATGTAAGTTAGGTACTAACAAACTTGGTTTCTTAAATTGTCTATTTAATTTATCTAAATTGACATCAGAATACATTAACTTTAACTGTAAGTTTCTGACAAAAAGTTTTACATCTAAGATAATATCTGTTAGGCTACTGCATGTAGAGGGGATAAATAATAAACCTCTGTTAAGTACTTCAAACTCATATTTACTGAGAGGTCTGTGTGAGAGGTTACAAACTATGTTAGCCTCTCCCACATTTTCTTTAGTGTAAGTTCTTTCACTTCGCTGACTGTAAGCGTTCTCTTTTGCCTTCCCCTGCTGATGGAGCGGTTCCACCCCTCCGGGAAATTTCCGCAATGGGGAAAGGGCTAGATAAATCCAACTCTCTATTTAACTATTTGATGCATTAAATACTTTACTACGTACTACAGGTCCCATATTATTAGAAGCACCATTATTTGATTGATTGGCAGGTGATGTATTCAACTCATTAACCTGCTCTAGTGCTCTCTAGCCTGTGATGCTATGCTAGTACATTTAGTACCATGATTACCCAGTTTAATGGTGTTAACATTGACTACTTGATCATCACATTCAACTAAATTATTAGCAGAAGGTTCATTCAAATCATTAGCAGCTGCATCATTGTTAATGCTTCAGAGAAAATAGGGCATGCCTTACCCTGTCTATTATCTTTAACATGTGTAAACACTCTTTCTATTTTATAGGTTTATAGTTCCGAGCTCTCAATCTAGCATCCAAGTCATTAAGTTCTTGATCAAACTCTTCTGAAAGTGGATTCAATCTAGAGACCCTGAAGCCATGCCCCTTGGCAATGTTCGAAAAAATATGTCCAGGGTGCATACTATTCCTATGTAGCAAGGTGTTTTTATAACACACTTTTCTATAAACTCCAGTATTGAATCTTCCATCTGGCATTCGCCAAATGGATACATCCAAAAAAGAAATATTCTCCTTGGAATAAGTCATAGTAAATTTCAGATATGTAGTTAAGGTGTTAAGGTCTGAATAGACTTGTGACTGTTCATCTCAAGTGGTATTACAGCCTGGTTTGTCTGTGAGCAGAATTTGCATTTTATTTTTCTATATACTGATATAGATAATTGTTATGTGACATAAAAGTGTATTTACATAAACTCTGGTTAAAAGTGAGTTACTGAGTTCAACAGAACTGTTAAAAAATAAAGAAGGTAAAGACTGTATAGATGATAGAAAAGAAAAGATGGGTAGGGGGACTTTATGTAGGGTCATGACAGGGGCAAGACCATGAGTTTGATAGGAAGTTTTTTTAGTTCTTTTCTGAAATTATTGGTGTGTTTAATGTTTCTTATATTAAAGGGGAGTTTATTCCAGGCTTATATCTTTTATTTTCCCGCCTAGGTGTCCACAGCCATTCCAAACTCAGTTCCATCTTCTTCCCAATATCATTCTGAATCTGCACATCATTGTCTTCATTTTGTTTCTATTCTCAGTTTACACGTTTCTGGGAATACTGGAATATTTTTCCTGATGGCAGGCATATGCATGCATGAAGTATACTGATTCAGCACTGAAAGACACTTTTATGAAAATTAGACACAACATCAAAATATTTTTCCAACAAGATAATGAAAGCTCCCTATTGAAATGTCAGCACTTGAAATACTCAGTGCCAAAAATATGAAAAAAGCCTGAAAGCCCAGAGAACAGTGAATCTTGAAAACTGCTCTTCTATTTAAAACTTCTTTTTGTGGGGGGGGGGGGTCCCCACACTTATATATACCAACTCCAAAATCACAATACATCATAGGATCATAGATTCATAGGTTGGTACTAGGCTATCAGCCCTAGGGCCTATACAAGCCTAGCCATAACAATTACCTGGCTATTTCTTCCCACATTATTTACTTTCCTGGACCCCTGTCTAGCAGGGTGACTGACGTGATCCCTGGGGTGAATTTCCTTTCTCCCATCCAAACGTCAAGGTTCCTCTTGAAGAGGTCCAAAGAGGTACTCTGCTTGACATGTATGGGCAATCTATTCCAGAGTCTGGGGAGTCTCTGGGTCAGGAACCTATCCCTCCAGCATGTTTTGTTTATTGTGATGACAAGGTTTAGATCCCTGGAGCGTGTAGCTCTGAGGGATTGGGATTTCTTTAAGTGTAGCATGTCCAACAGCTCTGGGTTTGACATGGCCTTGTATGTTAAGCAGAGATCGCCTCTGAGTAGACGATGTGCGACAGAGTATAGCTGGAGTTTTTTAAGGCGGTCAGCGTAGGGCATCTGCTTTAGGCCTGTGATTCTTTTAGTGAGGTATTTCTGAGGCCTTTCCAGTTGTTGCAGATGCCTTGAGAGGTACATACCAAATGGGGCGTTGTATTCTATAATGGGTCTAATGAGGGATGAGTACAGTGGGACAATGACCTCCTTTTTCTGGATGAAAAGCCCTTTGTGATGAGGTGTGCCACATAGAAGGATTTCCTGACTGTTGTGGCGATGTGGTTATCGAAGGTGAGACCACTGTCCACCTGTGTCCCTAAGTCTCTTATCACACTTTCTGTGTTTAGTGTTCTGCCACCTATATGGTAATTCATGGATACATGTTTTTTCCCAAAGGGGATAACAATACATTTCTTGGCATTGAGCTTGAGCCCATGGCTCTGGCACCAAGCATCTGTTTCTGTAAGGCCCTTTTGTAGAGTATCCACATCATTTGGGGATTCAGTAATGGCTCCCAGTTTGCAGTCATCTGCAAACTTTGTTAGCCAGAGTCCCTTAGTGTTGACCTGTACTTCAGAGAAGTAGATGCCAAACAAGAGCGGCAACAGGACTGAACCCTGAGGTACTCCACTTGTCACTAGTCTGGAGCTGGATTTGGAGTCAGCTACTTTTACAGTGTGGGTTCTATCAGTAAGCCATTTAGCAACCCAACTGATTGATTGTGTATTGCGTTAAGGACCACTATTGGCAGAGAAATTTCTGAAAAATCCCATCGCAGAATTAACATATGTAATTCCTTTCTTTCAGTCATTCAGTCTCCACATTTCAGGACTCACTCTAGCAGGTCCCTATATTTCAATTGGTTACCAATATGGAATGTAGAAAAACGTTGAACTCTACACAGCAATACAGGTCCACAGCTTGAAGTAAGATAATTTTATTCTTTGTTATTAGCACACTAAAAAAAAAATCACTATCACTGTCAATGAATGTCACTAATCTGCTAGTCTAATCCTGCCAGTCTGATTGATTGTGTATTGCGTTAAAGACCACTATTGGCAGAAACTGAAAAACTACATATTTTTCATATTGCTATGAAGTTTTATGCATTCCAAACCTACCACCAGTGCAATAACTACACTACAAGTTCCAACCCACATACAAAATGATCCAGTCCATAAAACTATCCTTACATATGCACCATATTTACACATCACCTTCCTCAACTACCCTCCCTCTCCACCTCCTCTACCAATCCTTCCTTTACCTCTTATTCTCTTTCAATCCATATCACCTACCCTCACTCTACCCTAGTTCCACCCCCATCTTTTTTAGCAATATGTAAATATTGTACATACATACATTATCAATTAATTAGAGCTAGCAAATATAAATTACTACTAACACTGTACTGTATAACCAAATTATGAAAAGTTCTCTTTTCTATGCATGCTATACTAGGCATCATATTTGTACTTTTCATGACTCTCTGTGTCCTCCCAAGCTGAACCTGAAAATGGTACATGTGTATAAGGGCTCTGCCATAGTTAACAAAATGATAGATAAAAAATAAATATGGATTGGGAACTTTATTCACTTTTTTGCTTGCTGATTTTTTTTTGTTTGTTAGTTTGTTAGCTTTCTTATTACTTATTTCAAGTTTGCATTCATCTCTTTAGTGCATGTTATGCTACTGTATATGATTGGAAGATTTCTATTAAAAGACTGGAATTTTATTATGAAAACAATAAGCTGAAGGCACAGAAAACTGTTACTATTGTATTGTCTGGTAGGTAGTATGACATATGAGCCATTGCACAGTTTAACAACACAAAAGTTGAAACTGAAGTTGTCTGGCAATGTAGTGAATTGCCTGCAACATTATGTATACCCAGAGCAATCAGTGATTGCTGAATGATTGAAACTCCATGAAGCAAATCAAGTTAGAAGGTGAAAATATAAAAATGCAACTGCTCACATTAGAACATTGTCAGTTTGAAGTGTGGTTGATGGATACATTAAGGGGCAACTATTAATGTGGTATACATTGTAGATATATGTCTGTTAGGCATTTGGCCTTAAAGGAAGTCCCACACCTACTGGCTTCTAGAGAGATAGCTACAGAGAATGATGTGGAACTACAGCCAAATACAACAAAAGGACACTGGTAGGCAAGGTTAAAGGAGACAAATGTATATTTTGAAATAAATCTTGGAGTAATAGAAAATAACTGCTACTTGAATATGAATGACTATAAAAAACATAATATAGAACAGAGTGGGTGAATGTGTGAGTAGAAACTGGTAAAAAAGGTTGCAAGTGTCAACTGCAAGTCACAGGAGAGTACATGTAAGAAATACAGTAAATGTGAAATACGAAAGGTAAACTGTGAAATGAATGTGAGGGCGAAATGAAATTATAAGGTTGGAAAGCAAATGACTGGGTGACTGACATTATATAAGTTATCTGATGTGGACTATAGAACTATTTGTGCTATCCTAGACACAGCTAGAGTGAAAGTAAAACTGCAACGATACACTGGTGTAGATACATCTGCTATCACCTTTGGTAACTGCAAGATTATGAAGTGAAACCGAATGAACATGTGTATAGATAAAAACCTAAGTAGGATGAAAAAAACATAAAAATAATTGTTAAGCTAGAAATACAGTGATAAATGTTAAAAATAGAGCACCAAGGCCATGAGGATATAAAACTGTGGCATCTAAGTAAGAAAACAATTAGTTTGAAAGTTTAAGACTGCGCTCAAGAGTTTGAAAGTGCAAGGCTGCACTCAAGAGTAATTGCAACCTTTAAAGAAAAAAAAGACTAGGCCCATGCACATTGTGTGCATTATCAGACTTTCGCTGCCCAACAGGAAAAATGTAACAAAAGTGTTCAGTTCAAAATCTAAAGTAGCATTTAATGTGGAGTCATCAAAAATGATTAATGTATACATGAGCTGCCTAAAGTATTTCCTTTATAACATTGTAAGTTAGTGAAAAAAGAAGGAAACAGTGTTTGATATTTGTTTTTAAACACAATATAAGCAAGTGATATTAGCATTAATCAGTGCCATATCAGTCTTTTAAACAGTTGGGCAGTTCTCTGAGATCTAGTATGCTTTTTATAATTAGGGATACCATGGATTTCTCTTTTTGTTGTTGTTGATGTGACATTTTGTACCACCAGGTGACAGAAAGGTGAGCAGTAAAAAAAAAAAAATCAGTTAATTTTCAAAATGTCTTTAATTACAGGTAAATGCACAGAGAATTAGGCAATTCTAAAAATTCCTTAGTGTTAAGGCTAATATGTTAGTGAGGCTTGAGGGTGAATTACCCTTTCTGATGTGTGGGAAATATATGAATTAGTAGGTTGAAAGATCAGTAGTATGGTTACAGTTGCTGCCAATATTACAGATAAACAGGCTTTTGCTCACTGTAATACTGAAAGGATGGTATAAAATAAATAAAACTCCATGGAACGGGAGCTAAAAGAGATAGTGAGTGAGAGAGCGGGGGATAAAAATACGGCTGGCTGACCAGGATGGCGTGTTCTTCAGTGAGTAAGGTGCTAATTTTGAACTACATGCAGTTTCTTAGAGGTGGTTTCTTGTTAGTGTGGATGGTTTCCATAGTGCTGTACGCAGCAGGTAGAAGCCATGGAGCTACTTGGTAGGAGTATCAGCAGAGAAAGGCACAGAGTGAAAGTTTCTTTGAGGTGGTTTCTTGTTAGAGTGGATGGTTTCCATAATGTTGTATGCAGCAGGTAGAAGCTGCGGAGCTACTTGGTAGGAGTTTCAGCAGAGAAAGGCACAGAGTGAGAGGAGAGACACAGCATGCCATGGATCAAGCAGTAAGGAGAGTGATTACATCCAGATAACAGCTCCACAATTTTAAAAGCAATGAATTTCAGGCATACCTCTCAACTGTCCAGATTTCTGCAGAATTTCCTGATTTTTGGCTCATATTTTATAGGTTCACAGGCTGGTACTAAGTTATCGGCCCTTGGGCCTATACAAGCCTAGCCATGACAATTCCCTGGATATTTCTTCCAACAATATTTACTTCTCTGGACCCCTGTCTAGCAGGGTGACTGACATGGTCCCCAGGGTGAATTTCCTATCTACCATCCAATCATCAAGGTTCCTTTTGAAGAGGGCCAAGGAGGTGCTCTGCTTGACATGTATGGGCAGTCTATTCCAGAGTATGGGGAGTCTCTGGGTCAGGAACCTATCCCTTCAGCATGTTTTGTTCATTGTGATGACAAGGTTTAGATCCCTGGAACGTGTGGCTCTGAGGAATTGGGATTTCTTTAAGTGGAGCATGTCCAACAGCTCAGGGTTTGACATGGCCTTGTATGTTAAGCAGAGATCACCACTGAGTAGACAATATGCCACAGAGTATAGCTGGAGTTTTTTTAGATGGTCAGCATATGGCATCTGCTTTAGGCCTGTGATTCTTTTAGTGAGGTATTTCTGTGGCCTTTCCAGCTGTTGCAGATGTCTTGTGAGGTATATACCAAACGGGGCATTATACTCTATAATGGGTCTAATAAGGGAGTAGTACAGTGGGACAATGCCCTCCTTTTTTCTGGATGAAAAGCCCTTAGTGTTGAGGTGTGCCACATAGAAGGATTTCCTGACTGTTGTGGCGATGTGGTTATCGAAAGTGAGACCACTGTCCACCTGTGTCCCTAAGTCTCTCATCACACTTTCGATGTTTAGTGTACTGCCACCTATGTGATAATTCATGGGTACATGTTTTTTTTCCATAGGGGATAACTATACATTTCTTGGCATTAAGCTTGAACCCATGGCTCTGGCACCAGGTATCTGTTTCTGTAAGGCTCTTTTGTAGAATATCTACATCATTTGAGGATTCAATAATGGCTCCCAGTTTGCAGTCATCTGTGAACTTTGCTAGCCAGAGTCCCTTAGTGTTGGCCTGTACTTTAGAGAAGTAGATGCCAAACAAGAGTGGTCCCAGGACTGAACCCTGAGGTACTCCACTTGTCACTTGTCTGGAGCTGGATTTGGAGTCGGCTACTTTTACAGTCTGGGTTCTGTCAGTAAACCAGTTGGCAACCCATCAAGTGACATAGGGATTTATGCCCAGCTTAGTAAGTTTATCTATGATTCCAGAGTGGGCGATAGTGTTGATGGCCTTGGCGAGGTCCAGATAGGCTGTGTGGACTGCCTTACCCTCGTCCACAGCTCTGGAGACTGATTTGAAGAAGTCAATCAGGTTCAAGAGACAAGATCGGCTTTTCATAAACCCAAACTGGGTGGGTTCAGTGTTTGAAGGTTGCCAATGTCTTTGTTTATAAGTTCCATGATAATGCATTCCATGCTCTTGCAGATCAGGCTCATCAGACTGATGGGACGGTAGTTCCCGGGATCCAAGGTGGATCCCCCTTTGTGGAGTGGGATAACTGTAGCTGTGTGCCACTCAGTGGGCACGAAGCCTGAGGTGAGGCTATGATTAAACATGACACTTAGGTGAGGTGCCAGTTCATTTTGTAGTTCATGTAGTACACAGCCTGGGATGTCATCTGGTCCCATGGATGCTGTATTCTTAGCTTTGGAGAGTGTGGTTTCTACCTGTGTGGCCATGATTACTGGAATTTGGCAATCTTTTGGTATTGAGATGGGCCCTTTAGGGGTGAGAGGGGAGTGAAGTTGGCACTAAATTGATCTGCCAGGATTTTGGCAATATCCTTGGGATCAGTATATTTAATGCCTTTCTGTTGAAGCTCAGAGCAGATCTGAGCATTGCCATTTAGATTCTTGACATAACTATAGAATGCCTTGTGGTTGTCTTTGGAATCTTTGGCGATTTTATTTTTGTAACTAGCTTTTGAGGATTTTATGAGGGATCTCTGCTTCTTACTGAAGCTGGTGAGGGAGCTTTTTGCATCCTGGGATTTTCCTCTTTTCTGCAACAGTTTCTTCCTTCTGTTGTATAGTTTGTTTATAGCAGGGGACCACCAGATTTGGCTTCCTTTTTTTGGAGGAGAGCATCTCGGTTCTATTTGGGATGGCACGATTCATGCACAAGTGGATGTGCTTGTACAGCGCCTTAGTGTAGGATTCTGCAGTCGAACTTTCAGATCCCGTCTGCATGGGTGTCATGAAGTTTGTCACTTCTGACTTCAGTAGCATGAAGTTGGCATTGGAGAAGTTTTTTAAGGAGGTTTCCTTACTGGGGGGTGGGGATGGGATGTGGATGTCAAGGGTGATTTGCTTATGGTCAGACCTGACCGATGAGGGGGTGACCACTGGTGTGGAGCATCTATCTCCCATGTTGGTAATGACCAGGTCTAGGATATTGGAGCCCCTGGTAGGACAATGGATTAGTTGATCCAGGGCATTGGAATTTATGAATTCCAAGAACCGTTGGGAAAAGGAGTTGGTACCCGAGTAGTTTTCCCAGTTAATGGCAGGGTAGTTGAAATCACCCAGTATTAGGGTGTTTGGTTGTATCTTAATATTTTCCAGTATGTTTAGAAAGGTGTAGTGAGAATCTTGGGGCATTGTGGGGAATCTGTAGCAAGCTACAATTTGGATTGCAGTCTTACCTAGTGTTAGTTGCACCTGGAGAATTTCAGATGCATTGCGTTGGGCAACTAGCCTGGAGGTGTGAATATCCTTGGTGAATATGGACACTCCTTCACCTTTAGTGTTTCGGTCTTGGTTTTGTGGCCGAAAAGTGTGGTAAGAGTTGTAGCCTGGTATTGCAGGGGTGCTCTCTGGAGCCTTGAACCAGGTCTCAGTTACTGCACTGATATCGATGTTCTCCATTTTTAGGAGTGCTTCAAGAGAGTGCATTTTGAGGTTTAGATTTCTAGCATTGAGTAGCATTACCTTAAGATTTTGCATGCTTGTATCTGTTACGGTGGTGGTTTTGTCCTTTGAACCTTGCCTAAAAAAGGCACTATAGGGGTGGCAAGAGCTTTAGCCAGTAACCTGAATCCAGGGTGACAGGTGCAGATCATCTCTGGTAAAGCACCGTGGTTTGTCAATCATGTTTTCCCAGGCAGACAGATGGTCTGAAATATTTTGGTCTGTTCCTCATAAAATTTGTAGTTTTCTGGCAAATCAGAGATTAACAGAGGATTGAAGTCAATAAATAATGACATACATTTGAGTTTCAGACTTCAAATCCAAATCCTTCAGAAAATGTTTCCAGGCATGAGCTTCAATCCCACAGCTAATTTCCATTGTGTACCTATACAAAGCAAGGTAAACACTGAAACTATCAGTTGCCTTCTCTGCTTAAAAAAAAAAACAGGGTTCTACATTTCCTGATTGGCTTTAATTTTGAATGCAAAGTTTCCTTCCTGTACAAACACATAACTCTGGGAGGAGCTAGTTTGCAAAATAAGGTTATGCATCCTTTGCCAGGTGTAACATTTCAAGGATCACTGAGATTTAGGCAGATCAAATGTGCAGACTTTTGAGAAACCAGTTCCATTTTAACAGTTCTCCTGCATTTCCACTGAAAGTAGTTACGTATTTTGTATGGCACACATTTTTAACAATCTGGGATTTTGCATGCTGTAGTATTTACTGGAACACCCACAGCTTTTATGAAAAAATAATTATGTTCAACATGGCCTAGTAAAGATTTTTGTGTTTCTCATTTTCACTGTACATTTTACTAAAAGATGACTTCATGTTCTACACACTATTATACATCTCTCCTCTTCACAGACTGAAATATTTTTTGTGATACTACCAAGAAATGAACTCTGGTGGCTACAGGTCAATTGTAAGTTATGGTACCTAGTCCCCTCTCTTAACTGATCATCTGTTATTTGTTTTATTGGTACCAGTCTAGTGCTGGATTGTCATTTTGCTGGTTCTATAATCCAAGACTCCACTATGAAGCTTTCTGTTTTAATCACTGACTCTCTGTAACCATTTTAAGCCATTATAATTTGTAAGTACTCTGAACTAACATACTTAATAAACAACTTTAAACAACTTTCCTTACCACTAGACTTACTCTTGTTAATGTTTTCCTTTGCAAAAGCTTTAAGACTTTAATTGCATACTATAGCCCCATCAGTGCAATCTACTTACAATTCTCATGACTGCAATACTGTCAACAAACTGCACTGAACTTATGTACCTAACAGCTATACATATGCTATTTCACAAACATTAATGTCCATCCCTCAGCACACTAACATCATGGTATACTACCAACAGGATACTCAGATCAAATGGTAAATACCTTCTACAAACACAAAGACCATATACTAAAGTGGGTGACCAGGTACCTAGCTAGCATCTTCCTCCTAAAGTAGAAGAATACTTGACCCCCTCATTCTTAGGGTTATTAATGACCTTTCTGTCTTCAAACAAGCCTGGAAAAAGAACAGTCTCACAGATTAAAATGTCCTAAATGTACAATTACCTTACTTACTTCACCTTTACATCATAACACGCATATTCACTTCCTTATTCACTTCTACATGTCTATATTCTAAATAGCACAGATATTACCTGTCTTGCATATCACTCAGACTAAGTTCTTCTACTACCTAGTAAAAATTTCATAACTTGCAAAGTGCCATAACTTTTCCCATGAGCCTGCCCTTTTGGACATTGCACACATATGTGGTGTGTTTAAGCTATACGTAACATTTCTACTGTGTGTACGATATAAATCCAATTAATATCCGCAGTGTGCCATTTATCTATTCGACTACATACCTCTCAACTGTACAGATTTTTGCAGAATGTCCAGATTTTTGCCTTATATTTTTGGTCCTTTTTCATAAAATTGTGGTTTTCTGGCAAATCATTGAAGACTGAAGATGGAAAATAATGACAGACATTTGAGTTTCAGAATTCATACCCTTCAGAAAATTCATGCTAATGCAAAACCTGTTATTCTATCAACTTTCTAAGTTTGTACGAGCAATAGTTCAAAATTGTCCCTATTTGTGCCACTTTTTGTATGGCTTTGTCCAGATTTCTTAAGAGGTTGAGAGGTATACATTCTTAGTACTGTCTGGTCAACTATATATTTATTTCTCTAATTCTACATATGCTTTATATAGTTGTTCTCACTTCAGTAAGAAATATCTATATGTAGGTCATTCTAGTTGTAGTAGTGAATGTAAATAATGTCTCAAAACATCATAGGTTCATAGGTAGGTACTAGGCTATCTACCCAAAGGCATTCATAAGCCTAGCCAAAATGTGTTGGTTTTCGCCACCCCCTTAGATTAGTTCCCTGTGCCTCTGTCCAGCAGAGCCACTGAAGTGATCCCCGGGGTAAACTTTCTGTTTCTCATCCACTCATCAAGGTTTCTTTTGAAGAGTGTTAGTGAGGAGCTCTTCCTAATGTAGATTGGAATCTTGTTCCAAAGCATGGGAAGTCTCTGGGACAGGACTCTGTCCCTCCAGCACATCCTATTTATTGTTGTGGTGAGGTTTAGATCCCTAGAACATTTAACTGAATGCGGATAAGGTTTTCTTTAGGTGGAGCATGTCCATCAATTCTGGGTTGGACATGGCCTTGTATGTCAGGCAGAGATCATCTCTGAGTAGGCGGTATGCAACTGAGTACAGCTGGAGTTTCTTCAGTCGAGCTGCATAGGGCATCTGTTTGAGGCCAGTGATCCTCTTGGTGAGGTACTTCTGTGGTCTTTCCAACTGTTGCAGGTGTCTTGTAAGGTACATCCCAAATGGGACATTGTACTCCATGATGGGTCTGATGAGTGATGATTAGAGGGGCACAATGACCTCTTTTGATCTGGATGCAAATCCTTTTGTGATTAGGTGGGCCATGTAGAAGGATTTTCTTACCACTTTGGCAATGTGATTATCAAAGGTGAGATTACTATCTACTTGGGTCCCCAGATCCCTTATTATGTCTTCCGTATTTAAGGGACTACCACCTATGTGGTAGTTTGTGGGTACTTTATTTTTTCCAAAGGGGATGACTATGCACTTTTTGGCATTTAGCTTGAGGCCATGATTTTGACACCAGGTATCCGTCTCAGTGAGACCCTTTTGGAGGATATCTGTGTCAGCCTGAGAGTCAATTATAGCCCCTAGTTTTCAGTCATCTGTGAACTTGGTCAGCCATAGTCGTCCTGTGCTTGTCTGTACCTTTGAGAAGTATATGCCGAACAGGAGGGGTCCTAGGACTGAGCCCTGGGGAACGTGACTTGCAACCAGTTTAGAGTTGGACCTAGCTTCCGCAACTCTCACCATGTTAATACCAGAATGGGGAATGGTGTCGAAGGCCTTTGCGAGGTCTAGGTAGGCTGTGTGTTCCACCTTTCCCTCGTCTATAGCCTTGGTAACTGTCTCAAAGAAGTCCACCAGGTTTAGGAGGCATGATCTGCCCTTAACAAAGCCGAACTGGGTAGGGTCCAGTGTTTGGAGTTTTCCTATGTATCTATTAATGAGTTCCATGATGATGCACTCCATAGCCTTGCAGACCAAGCTAGTCAGGCTTATAAGGTGATAGTTTCTGGGGTCTGTTGTGGCTCCACCTTTGTGGAGCAGAATAACCGTAGCTGTGTACCACTCTATGTGTATGTAGCCTGTGGAGAGGCTGAGTTTGAACAGTGTGTTTAGGTGAGGGGTTAGTTAGTCTTTGAGCTCATGTAGGACGCAGCCTGGGACACCGTCCAGTCCCATTGATGCTGTGTTTTTGGCTTTGGAGAGGGCTGTTTTAACCTGAGTGTTTGTGATTTCAGGGACTCTACATTCTTCTGGTATGGTTATGCCATTAATGTGATATTCTTTTTTGTTTGGCTGTATTGCTTTCTGTTGTAATGTAAATGGCAGTTCATCCTTTGTTATGTTACCACTATTGCATTGCAATGTATAATATTAGTTATTCCGATTACTTTCCTTATTTCATTTTTTCCTGGGTCCCCTCTTAAAAGGGCTAACCTGGTTAACAAATTATAAATAAATAAATATAAGTATGAAGATTTTAGAAATCCCAGACTACCCCCAAATATTTCTTCTTTATAGCTGGATACAATTCATCCCTTAGCAAGCCAAAGATTTTCTTCTCTACCACTACAGATTATTCTTTCTTTGCTGGAGTCTATGGCTAAAATATATTACTCTATGCCCTTCTCATTTTACCAAGTCAAGGCGTAATACAGTACACAGTCCATGGTCTGAAGTATTTGCCTTGATAAAAAACTCAAAGCTTTAATCAGATCTGACTATGGCCTGTTTGAGTTACTGGAAAATCTACTTAGAAATTGGTGGCCTGATAAATTTATCTTGTCTTTTTTTTCAGGTAAGAGTAATGACAGGAGTGAATATGGTACTACAGTAAGGAACAAAGATGCTTTAATACTCTACCGTCCTGAAGAATGCCATTTCCTGCATTTTGGAAACAGAGCTGGCTATGCCTGGATAGCCACCACCTTGAAAAGCTCTAGCCAAATTTTGCCACCACCCACCCAAGGACCAAGATAATATATGTCTGCCATTCCCACTTTATATTTCTTTGTCTTAACAATGAACCCATCTTTTTCCCGTCATTTCCTCACTGGCAGGTTGCACATGTTCCAGCCAAGACCAACTTAAGATTGCAATATTATCTATTTATGCAAAGAAATAGTCTCCATCTTCTGATAGAATGTGATTCAGTAGCCTCTGAAAAGTTGCACTGGCACTTTTCATACAAAAAGGCATTTTAGTGAATTCATACAGTCCAAACAGATTAACAAATGCTGATCTCTCCCTTGATCTTGGGAACAAGGGTACCACAGGTTAATAGTGGTCAGACATTTAGTCCCACCCAGCTCGTCTAAAGCTTCATCTATTCTGGACTTGAGCTACACATCTGTTTTTGTGGGCTGTTTCATTTTCTAAAGTCTGCACATACTTGACATGGACTCAGGTACCCTTTTAGGAGTCTGATTTGCTACTAGTTTTATGTGTCTCTATGGTGCTCTAACCATTGGTGATACCCTGACTTAGCTGTAAACATGTTCCAAAACTTTCATAGCATTACTTTCTTGCACATTTGTAGTGAATACCTGCTGTACCAGTACTACCTCATTCACCTGAATATCAATTTATGCTTCAGAAAGGAGATATACCACTAGATCTCCCTCTGAATCACCCTGTAACCCCTGCATATGTTAAGTACTAGTGCAGCTTTATCAAAACATTAAACAGGCCTACTCAAACTGCCTGAAGATTATTCTGACAAGCAAGAATAAGAAACATTACCTTTCATCTGACTATATACTCTTAGCCTGTCACTGCCCAGTAATACTATACCTTTTGCTGTCACTCTCTTGGTCCTATGTGGTCTTTTGCCACCCCATGAGCTTCCTAACTTTAGTACTGAAATTCAGTAAATTATAACTTCATAGACTCCTTGTGGGAATCACAGTCACCCTTCCACTCATCATGAACAAAGTCTCATGGCTGCTCACCAGGTGACCATAAAGTAGACAAATGAAAAGCCTGTGGAATTTGGGTGTCTCTCTGTATACAAAGAGCAGAGGGGTCAGGTATTTGTCCCATTCCCACATACTGATCTCTGTATGGTCTCAGCATGCATGTTCTTAAATATAAAAATAAATCTTTTCATCAAGACATTTGTTTTGTGGATGGCAGTAGATGTTTTTTTAACTGTTTTGTCCTACAGTGCTTTCATAAACAATACAACAGTTCTGACATGACATTCAGCTCTCTATCATTTAGTATGTCTCAAGAAATGCCCACCTTGCTGAAAAATTATAATAAAATATGTGCCACCTTTAGTGGCTTAACGGACGACAAATACATTGTTTCAGGATACCTAATAGCATAGTCTGTGACCACCAAGTAGTCCTCTTACCTGTGCTGCTTGGCATATGAAGAAGCCTTACAATATCCATGGCTATCCTCTGAAATGTTTCTTCAATAATATGAAATGACAACAAAGTAGCCTTAGCTTAGCATTTCATCTTAACAACTTTTTGACACAGCTCACATATCTTGCAGTACCCTGTTACATCTTTTACAAGACCTGGCCAATAAAAAAAAATTGCATAAACATGCTATGTCAAGAATCTCAATGGCAACACTCAGATCTGCTCTGAGTTACAGCACAATGGCACTATATATACAGAACCAACTGATATTGCCAACATCCTGGCAGATAGGTTCAGTGCTAACTTTACCCCTCTCTCATCCCCTAAAGGGTCCATCTTTATACCAGAAGAATGCAAAGTTCTTGTAATCATGGCTGCACAGGTAAAAAACACACTCTCCAAAGCCAAGAACACAGCATCCATGGGACCCGACAACATCCCAGGCTGTGTTCTATATGAACTAAAGAACGAACTGGCACCCCACCTAAGTACCATGTTCAAACACCAATGTAAGCCAGACAGTGTAAAATTCCACTAGTAATCACAAAAAGTACACTGCCACGGCTGGATACCCTCACACTCCTTCTTTATTACAAAAGTTCCACACAACTCCATACAATTACCAGATTGAGCGCTTTCTTCCCTGTACATAGGGATTTCATCAGAATCTGTGTCTCTAAACAGTTTCCCCCTTTAAATAGTTACTACATGATAAAACAGAAAGAAGATTGAGGGACAGGATATACAAACACACATACCAAATATCGACAAAAAACTGTAACAATGCCCTATATAGACACATAAATACAAGTCAGAACTGTACAGAATTTTGGTTTGGAATATTAGAGAAAGTGTCACAAAATCCTAGGGGTGGGGACTACAGAAGTTACATAGAAGAAAGAGAAACAAGATGGCAGATTAAGTTACAAGCAAGTCAAAACCCAGGGTTAAATGAAATTATATCGATTAAGCCCTTATTATATAAGAAAATGGATTATATGAAATAAACACAAATATAAGTATTTTATATATATATATATATATATATATATATTTATATATATATATATATATATATATATATATATATATATATATATATATATATATATAAAGAGTAGAAAAGCTCAAAGAAAGGCACTATGTTCAGTTTGATGAGTAGACTTAAACATTTTAATAAATGACATTTTAACAAAAGACATTTCAATAAAAGTGGTTTTACAAACATTTTTTACAGTTTTGTATAACTGAGGATTCTTAATTTTAGATGTGGTGTTTTCAATGTATTTTTTTTGAATGAGTCATAGATAATTAATGACGTCATCATGTAGTAACTATTTAAAGGGGAAAACTGTTTAGAGACACAGATTCTGATGAAATCTCTATGTACAGGGAAGAAAGCGCTCAATCTGGTAATTGTATGGAATTGTGTGGAACTTTTGTAATAAAGAAGGACTGTGAGGGTATCCAGCCGTGGCAGTGTACTCTTTGTGATTAAGTACCATGTTCAGTCATAGCCTCACCAATGGCTTTGTGCCCACTGAATGGCTCACAGCAACGGTTATCCCACTCCACAAAGGGGGAGACACTACCGCCCCATTAGCCTGACAAGCCTGGTCTGCAAGGCTATGGAATGTATCATCATGGAACTTATAAACAATGACACTGGTAATCTCCAAACTCTGGACCCTACCCAGTTCGGGTTTGTAAAAAGCAGATCATGTCTCCTAAATCTGATAGACTTCTTTGAGGCAGTCACCAAAGCCGTAGATGAGGGTAAGGTGGTTCACACAGCCTATCTAGATCTCACCAAGGCTTTTGACACCATCCCCCACTCTGGAATTATAGATAACTCACTAAACTAGGTATAAATCCCTATGTCACAAGATGGGTTGCCAACTGGCTCACTGACAGAATGCACACTGTGAAAGTAGCAGACTCTAAATCCAACCTCAAACCACTGACAAGTGGAGGACCACAGGGTTCATTCCTAGGTCCTCTCCTGTTTGGTATCTACTTCTCTCAAGTACAGGCTAACACTGAAGGTCTTTGGCAAACAAAGTTCACAGATGACTACAAACTATTAGCCATAATCAAAACTAGGGCCTCACTGAGACAGATGCCTGGTGTCAAAGCCATGGCCTCAAGCTCAATGCCAAAAAGTGCACTGTCATCCCTTTTGGTAAAAACTCTACCCATGAACTACCACATAGATAGTAGTCTACATAACACCCAAAGTGTGATAAGAGAACCTTGGGACACAGGTGAACAGTAGTCTCTCCTTTGATAATCACATGCCACAGTAGTCAGGAAATCTTTCTACATGGCACACCTCATCACAAAAGGTTTCTCATCCAGGAAAAAAGAGGTCATTGTTCCCCTCTACTAATCACTCATTAGACCCATTATAGAGTACAACGCCCCTTTTGGTACGTACCTCTCAAGACATTTACAACAACTGGAAAGGCCACAGAAATACCTCACAAAGAGGATTACCATCCTCAAACAGATGCCCTATGCAGACCATCTCAAAAAACTCCAGCTTTACTCCGTTGCATATCGCCTACTCAGAGGCGATCTCTGCCTAACATACAAAGCTATGCCAAACCCAGAGTTGTTGGACATGCTCCACTTAAAGAAATCCCAATCCCTCCGAGCTACATGCTCTAGGGACCTAAACCTTGTCACCACAATAAACAGAACATGCTGGAGGGATAGATTCCTGTCCCAGAGACGTCCCATACTCTGGAACAAACTACCTATCTATATCAAACAAAGCTCCTCATTAGCACTCTTCAAGAAAAATCTTGATGATTGGATGGGAGATAGGAAATTCACCTCAGGGATCACTTCTGTGGCTCTGCTTGACAGGGGCATAGGGAAATAATTTTCTTGGATGGCAAAAGCCAGGGCTTATATAGGCCCTAGGGCCAGTAGCCTAGTACCTACCTATGAACCTAGTATATATCGCTTTATTCTCAGGTTGTACTGCATTTTATATAGATATGACTACCAGGAATTTAAATACATGTATCAGAGAACACTATTATACTATTAGGTCTAAATGAGATAAAAATGCTTTATTTAAACACTCTGTAGTCTGTCGTCCTTATAAAAACTTTACTTTTAGTGTTTTAGAACATGTTGATACTGATTTAAGGGGTGGAAATATAAAAAATAGAGTTGAGAGAAAAGAATCATTATGGCAGCTTAGACTGGGTGCTGACAGTTTCCCAGGTCTTAAAGAATTTATTAATATCAGATGTTTTTTAACAGACGGTAGATAGGATGTTGGTAAAGTTATGTATACATTTTTATTTAGTTTAGTTTTATATATATATATATATATATATATATATATATATATATATATATCAAAAGTATTCTATTGTATCAGTTATTTTCTTCTTTATTATAGTAATCATTGTATTAACTTACTGAAGATGTTGATTGGTAATTATGTAAGTAATTTAGTAGGAGGGACATGAAGTTGTATGTACATAAGTTGTTGTAAAAGTGATTGAATTTGCATTTCTGAAGAAGTCACTCTGACAAAAGCGTTGAGTAAAGGTTTTTTATGCCAGCGCCAGCCTATGCTAACCTGTTTATGGGGCTATTTGAAAATGAACATCTTTATAGGTTGCCTTTCTTTCAAAATAATGTTCTAAGGTATTTTAGATTTATTGATGACTTAATTTTCATCTGTCATGGTGACCGGGATACATCAGATAATTTCATTGATGAATTAAATAACAATAGATTTGGCATAAAATTTAGTGATATACAGCAGGGAAATCAGGTCAATTTTTTGGATATCTCGCTTAAGGGCAATAATGGCTTCCCCATATACACCAGCATTCATAGAAAATTTGATGAAATAAGCTGGAAAATGTGGGGAGATAGTTGCCATCCCCCCCATACATTGTCAGCTATCCCCTATGGGGAATTTTGAGAATAAAAAGACTTAATTCTGATATTGATATGGCTTATAAGGAGGCCTACAAAGTGGCTGAGATATTCAAAATTAGAGGGTATAACCCAGATAATGTAGAAAATAGTTTACATAGAGCCTTTAAACAGAGTAAAGGCACTATTAGACAAAATAACTATGAAGGTAGTAATAAATATGTGACTGACCAGGAGAGAATGTTTTTTGTTACAAAGTACACCAACTTCTCTATAATTGGTAATAAAATGATTATGGAATATTGGAACTTTATTAAAAAAGATGTAGCATCATTAAAAAATATAAAGTTAATGACATCATATAGAAAGGGGAAAAGTATACAGGACTTTTTGATACACAGTATTTATAAAAAGCCCTGTATTAATGGATTAAATGTTGTGCAGAATTTGGGAACATTCCCTTGTGGAAAGTGTGCCATATGCAAACATGTTATAAATGAAGTGAATAAAATAAATGGTAAAACTTTTGTTACAAAAGCTAAATATACATGTATGAGCAAAGGTGTTGTTTATGTTATATTTTGTGATTGTAATAAATATTATATTGGAGAAACAAAAAGAATGTTAGCAGATAGGATAAAAGAACATATTAGAGATGTTAAAAATAATAAAACTACTAGTCCTATTGCTGAACATTTTAATTCTGTACATCATGGAAATATTGAGAATATAAAAGTGTCTGTTTTGGAACATGTTCCATTATATTATAATGATGTTGATAGGCAAAAAAATATGTTAAGACAAAAGGAATGCATTCTGATTATGAAATTTGGGACTTTACATCCATATGGAATGAACAGAGAATGTAACTGGCAATGTCTTGTTTAAGACTATGACTTTAAATATATCTAGTATATGTGATTTGATAGTTTAATTATATAATTGATTAATTACCTGCTTTTTGTATATATTGCAAGTGTTTTATGAGTTTTACTGTTTTACTCTGTAAAGGCTGTTGGCCGAGGCGCTAGAGAAAGAACTGTTCAACGAAATAAATTTTTATTGGAAGGTAGAGCTGGGACTCACTGATAGTCTTTGTTGTTTATATATATACATCTTGTCTGCTGTTGTTTGAATATGACAAGTGAGTCCATGTGCTCCTTTCCTAGAATATTTAGAGAGACTGGTATGGAGATGTTTAATCGGAATGGAGAAAATAGTAACCGTTCCAGCAATTTGCCTAATGACACTGGTACATCAATTATAAAGAATGCAGTACCAGAAGCCACAGGAGATTCAGGCTTTGGTATTATAAAGAAATGGGAAAATTCCAGGAAGAGAACGACTACAAATCCTTTTGCTATGGTAGGCAAAAAGAATATTATTTCTGATAATCCAGATGTACAGGACTTGTGTTCTAAACTTGAAAGATTGATTTTTAAAGAAACATCTACTTTCTATAATATTGGCAGTCTTGAAAGATATATTGAACTGGATATAACACCTAGAGGGTTAAGGTCTATTAAGAATCCATCAACACCATTTGACCTTACCAATGAAGTAGAAGTTAAATTTCATGAACGATGGATAGCAGCTGCACATCGGTGTAGTTTAGAATGGGTGTCAATTTTAATTGAAAGAGACAATATGAAAAAAGACAAACTTGTAGTGGAAACTAAACAAGTTTGTGAACAGCTGGTGAATATGACATCGAATTCTACATTGGAGAATTTTCTTTCAGGTATTAATACCAAATTAAACAGTTATGAAAAAGATCTAGTAGAAAGAAAAAAATCTAAATTAACCAGAGACATTCGAGATTATGACCACAAGAGGGCGTTCGTGTTTCCTAGTTTTCAAAGAAATAGGAGAAAGAGTGTTTCTTTTCAAAAAGGAAATCCGGCCTCAGAAAAATATGCCAGTAAGAACTTCCTGTCTGGCGAGAGTGGAGCGTCTTCCTGGGAAGAAGATGACAGAGAAATCTTTCCTAGACTACCAGTTGCAGCAAACCCAGAAACACTCCACAAAACCTATTCAGAATCGAATGGATATCATACCAATACCAGGAAAAGGGGTTGGAATAATACAGAACGCCAGAGAGACTCGGGCGATGGACAACATAAGAAAGGTAGATGGACATAATTTGCATAGTAATTATATGTTGTTAACTTGTCGAGTTACAAACTAGACAAGATAGAACTTTCTGTTTTAGAGAAGGGTTTAAAATTTGTACCCACATGTTTACCCAAAAAGTATGAGGTTAAAACTGAATTGTTTCAATTATGCCGAAAAATGCATTTAAAGGAACATTTCTTTAGATTAAATAAAACGACTGAGTCAGATGTTAACTGTGATGCTTTATTTTCACTAGATAGTGAAATGGAAAGTGAAGAAAGCTTTTATTCATGTGCATCGGGTAGTGAAGAGGAAAATAATGCCTATGACTTATTAAATACACATATGCTTAAAGATAACAACTATTTTTTACCTCCATGTAGAAATTCTAATATAGTGCGATTTGAATCACTACTGAATACAATGCTGGAAAAGGAAATAGAGGATTTTATGAATAAAAAGCATACTTATAATTTAACAAAATTGGAATGGGAAAAATTGCAACAACTGAGTAAAAACTGTAATATAGTTTTTAAACAAGCAGATAAGGGGGGAAAACTTGTTATACTAAATTCTCATGACTATTATGGTATGTGCATGCAACATTTAGATAACAACAATGTATATTGCAAAACTAACATTAGTCAGCTACGCAAGGCAGAAAAGGATTTTGATATATTATTACAGAAAGGTGTGAGATTACACTATTTGAGTCAAATGGATATAAATAGAAAAATAAATGTGAAGAACAGAAAAATTGCAAAATTCTTTTGCCTACCCAAAATTCATAAAGATCTGAACCGACCACCTGGTCGGCCTATTGTGTCAGCTTTTGGATACTTTACTTATAATCTTTGCATCATGTTACATGAAATACTGATAAAGAAAGTTCTGTTATTACCTTCCTATATACAGGACTCATATGATTTTCTAGGGAAAATAAAAGATATACATTGGGGAGAAAACATGTATTTTATTACGGTGGATGTAGAGAGTCTCTACACCAACATTTCACATACTTTGGGCTTGGAAGCCATAAAATTCTTCTTGAATGATAGCCCTAAAACATATTATATACTGGAATTGGTGGAATTCTGTTTAAAAAATAATTTTTTTGAATTTAATGGCACTGTTTATAGACAAGTTACAGGTACTGCTATGGGGGCAGCGTTTGCGCCAGCCTATGCTAACCTGTTTATGGGGCTATTTGAAAATGAACATCTTTATAGGTTGCCTTTCTTTCAAAATAATGTTCTAAGGTATTTTAGATTTATTGATGACTTAATTTTCATCTGTCATGGTGACCGGGATACATCAGATAATTTCATTGATGAATTAAATAACAATAGATTTGGCATAAAATTTAGTGATATACAGCAGGGAAATCAGGTCAATTTTTTGGATATCTCGCTTAAGGGCAATAATGGCTTCCCCATATACACCAGCATTCATAGAAAATTTGATGAAATAAGCTGGAAAATGTGGGGAGATAGTTGCCATCCCCCCCATACATTGTCAGCTATCCCCTATGGGGAATTTTTGAGAATAAAAAGACTTAATTCTGATATTGATATGGCTTATAGGGAGGCCTACAAAGTGGCCGAGATATTTAAAATTAGAGGGTATAACCCAGATAATGTAGAAAATAGTTTATATAGAGCCTTTAAACAGAGTAAAGGCACTATTAGACAAAATAACTATGAAGGTAGTAATAAATATGTGACTGACCAGGAGAGAATGTTTTTTGTTACAAAGTACACCAACTTCTCTATAATTGGTAATAAAATGATTATGGAATATTGGAACTTTATTAAAAAAGATGTAGCATCATTAAAAAATATAAAGTTAATGACATCATATAGAAAGGGGAAAAGTATACAGGACTTTTTGATACACAGTATTTATAAAAAGCCCTGTATTAATGGATTAAATGTTGTGCAGAATTTGGGAACATTCCCTTGTGGAAAGTGTGCCATATGCAAACATGTTATAAATGAAGTGAATAAAATAAATGGTAAAACTTTTGTTACAAAAGCTAAATATACATGTATGAGCAAAGGTGTTGTTTATGTTATATTTTGTGATTGTAATAAATATTATATTGGAGAAACAAAAAGAATGTTAGCAGATAGGATAAAAGAACATATTAGAGATGTTAAAAATAATAAAACTACTAGTCCTATTGCTGAACATTTTAATTCTGTACATCATGGAAATATTGAGAATATAAAAGTGTCTGTTTTGGAACATGTTCCATTATATTATAATGATGTTGATAGGCAAAAAAATATGTTAAGACAAAAGGAATGCATTCTGATTATGAAATTTGGGACTTTACATCCATATGGAATGAACAGAGAATGTAACTGGCAATGTCTTGTTTAAGACTATGACTTTAAATATATCTAGTATATGTGATTTGATAGTTTAATTATATAATTGATTAATTACCTGATTTTTGTATATATTGCAAGTGTTTTATGAGTTTTACTGTTTTACTCTGTAAAGGCTGTTGGCCGAGGCGCTAGAGAAAGAACTGTTCAACGAAATAAATTTTTATTGGAAGGTAGAGCTGGGACTCACTGATAGTCTTTGTTGTTTATATATATACATCTTGTCTGCTGTTGTTTGAATATAAAAAATAGAGTTGAGAGAAAAGAATCATTATGGCAGCTTAGACTGGGTGCTGACAGTTTCCCAGGTCTTAAAGAATTTATTAATATCAGATGTTTTTTAACAGACGGTAGATAGGATGTTGGTAAAGTTATGTATACATTTTTATTTAGTTTAGTTTTATATATATATATATATATATATATATATATATCAAAAGTATTCTATTGTATCAGTTATTTTCTTCTTTATTATAGTAATCATTGTATTAACTTACTGAAGATGTTGATTGGTAATTATGTAAGTAATTTAGTAGGAGGGACATGAAGTTGTATATACATAAGTTGTAAAAGTGATTGAATTTGTATTTCTGAAGACGTCACTCTGACGAAAGCGTTGAGTAAAGGTTTTTTTATGCTAAATTTCTGGTTGGTGTTTTCCTCTGCTGCTCCAGTGTTTGCTTTTAATTTGACTTACCCAGTAGTTAAATGTCAATAAAAATAAATAACAACTATCTAATGCAGTGTCTTAGCAATGGTTTCTTTCCTTTTACCTGGATTGGTTGCAGACCCTTGGGATAATCTAGAGTATCTGTAGTTTCAAGACAACCCACTATTACCATAGTGTTACCTCTGTTATAAAACGCATCTGGCTTTTGTTCCCCACACAGTTGCTATGGACATTTGGATGGTACATGCCTCACTTGATTACACTGGAAATGTATTACTTCTAATCTTTCATGTGTATTGAATCACTGTCTTCCCCTGTTTGTGTGGAATCTGCTGTGACTGAGTAGACTGTCACCATTAGTTCATTTATATGCACATGTAGTGCTGGGAAGCCCTTGTTGTGCAGCTGTGCCTTGTGAGCCAAAATGAAGTTCCTCTCATTGCCCTTTTGCTTAAGAGTGTTATACTCTGATCTGTTACCCATATTTTTATATCCTCAAGCAGCGTACTGAGTGTTTTCTCCCTTAGGATAAGGTTTGCCAATATTTCAGAAATAGTAACTGACAAACACTCAAACCCCCTATTAAAGTTAGGTGCTTATTTCTGCAATTAAATGACTGGCTCTCTCCACTGATTTTCTTTTACGATGTTTAACATTTTCTTTAAACTTCAGAGATACGTTTAAACCATTTAAAAAGTACATGTTCAAGTAATCAATGCAATCAGAATTAGGCATCTTATTATTTAACACATGTGGGCGGCCATGGTGGTGCAGCGGTTAGCGTTGCCACCTCACAGCAAAAGGTTCTCCAGTTCGATTCTCGACTGGGGTGCCTTCTGTGCAGAGTCTGCATGTCCTCCCTGTGGTCGCGTGGGTTTCCTCCGTGTGCTCCGGTTTCCTCCCACATCCCAAAGACATGCAGTAGGTGGATTGGACACTCTAAATTGGCCCTAGGTGTGAGTGTGTGCATGTGTGTGCCTTCTGTAGAAGGTTGGGCATCGGGCTGGCAACTCGACACAGTAAAACTCCTCTGCCAATCGTGAGTGGATAGATGATCCGCTGTGGTGACCCCTAACCGGGAAAAGCCGAAAGAAGAATAATATTATTTAACACATGCATGACTTCAACCTTAAGCACACAAATTAAAAACCTGATTCATTGCTGTAATCAATCTGATGATGGTTATACACATGCACAATTGCCTGAATAATACTATCAGTCATCCCCACTGTGGAAACAGTTTAACACTTATCCTGGCATCTAGGGCTGGGTTTCAATCCTGTTGCTCATGTGCATTCGGTGATGGCTGATCAGTTCTTTTGCATGCTGCTGCTGCTACTTTTCTCTCATTCCTTCTCCGTCTCTTCAGTGTTGTCCTCTCGATGCTCTTATTCACATTGTACTGCAGGCTGTTTCATCCTTTTGCCTCAGCCACCAGGTGTTTAATCTCCAACTCTAGTCTCTTTAATTCAAACTCCAGTTTGATTGCATCTGATATTAGAATGTGTTGATTTGCTTCCAGGCTGTCTTCAGGTCCTGTGGAGTTCATTTCAGCTGCATCCAAGGCAGTTACCATCCCTTCCATGGTCATGCTGGCAGGTTATTTGCATTCTTTGCCTTTTTTAATACTCTACACAACTCATTTTACCTGCTCTCAAACCAAGTAAAAATAAAATACCTGATGTACAAGGTATACTGCTGTACATTGCCTTGTGTTTACAAGGGTGCACACACTTTTTGGTAATAAATGTATTTTGCAGGCAGTATAAGTCCATTCACAATATTGCCAAAAACCTGCAAACCAATTGGATATGTGTTGAATTTATAAATAATACTACTTGCTTTCATCAATTTATATGTAGGGAAAGAGTGTGTTTCATGACATGGTGCCTCCAACTTATATGTGGTGAGCAGGAGCTATAGTCCTATGATCTGCATCACTTACAGCAATTAATACGTGGCAGTATGTGTTTTATAGGTGGTTACTGGGATATCGGCACAAAAGTCATTTTAAGCCTATCCAGGCTTACCCCATATTTACCAAAATATTGATATGTCAATACCCCAAGGAATTTTATGGCATCAATAAAGGCCTATACACATCAAGCATTCATATCCCAATCTTCTCCGTTAGTGACATAAGTCCAAACTAAGGGTAAATTTGCAATTTCCCATTCATTGGTCCAACTTAATTTGAATAGGTTAAGGATGAGTTTTGCCTCAGAGAATGGGTAATCATTGAGACACGTTTGTCCCTACAACATGTTTTATTTATGTTGCATTGTTAATGCATATTTAAATCCACACCAACAGCTATACCATCTGGCATCTCAACGGTCTGACCTGTTGAATGCCTAATAATTCTGCATTGCTGTAATGTTTCAGCATGCACCTCCAGAGAAAATAAAGCCAAATTGTGGACAAATGGACCCCTATGCTGAGTAATGACTCAACCCCCCCCAGTCCCTACAAGCCATACTAGTATCCATTACTTGGTGGTCTGTCCCCATTTACCATTCAAACCTATAAGTGTACATACCATTTCCTTCTTTAATTTTACAATTATCACAGATATTTGGATTTCATTTAAAATTTTTATTTCAAATTTTACAGAAAAAAATACCAACAGCCATTTTCTAAGCAAAGCATGCTCAGATTTAAAACACACTTAACATGAGAAAAAGTAAACCTCTCTTTCTCTGAAACTCACATTTAATGAAAATGAATCTGCCAACCCAACAAAGTACAAGATATGTGCTTGGATTCAAACTCAAACAGCATATAGTTTGTACTAATTACCATCAATGTGAAAGATGCAGGAATTCAAAAGATAAAATATGTAACATATTTGGTAACAGCCTGGGACAGCACACTGGACCCAATTGTCCCTTTTTAGGAGCAGCCCAGGAGTACTCTCTGTTGAAGTAAATTGGCAGAGTCACATAAAAGACAAATAAAGGCTGAGCTAATCAAACCATGTATTATAGGAAGCAGATATTTAACAAGACATAGTCATATTCATCTGCACTAAGTGCTAGGCAAATTGTATTGCTACAAGCACACTGTATTTTACAACTGAGTCCCTGCAAAAAACAACCTAAATTAAACTCATAGTGATTTATTAAAAAGGAGGCCTGGTGGTTGATGTGGAGGATTAAGGTTTTTGCCTCCCATACCAAAGGTACAAGGCTTGAATCTGTGAGTCTAAATAAGTCACTTAGCTAGACAGCTCCTCTAACTGGGGCAATAATGCATGCTACAACACTTGGCATCTTCAAGTAATAAGTGAGAAAAATCAACATACTTCAAAGACATTCCACATCTCTTTAAAAATAAAATCACATGCCAAATTGTGTCACAGCTTCAGCTCCAGTCTCATTGGCTCAAAGCATTTGCCAGTGAAAGATGAACTGGAGCTGCATCCTAGCTGACTTTTTTTAAGGCAGCTGTAAGAAAAACATTTGCAGTTTGCAAGGCCACGTTTTTAGCAGCTGTGGTTTGGACATTAATATTGCATGTTCTTGGCAGTGCCCGTCAGCAATTACAAGGCCCTAGGCAACTGCCAAGGTTGGCTTGTACTGGATCCAGCCCTGCAGACATGCACAGACAGATACACATGTGCACATTCACACACATAGTTTTTTCACTATGCCTGCCAACCATTAAGCCCCTCCTTGATCAGGCATACTCATTCATTGCCTTTACCTAGTAATTTAATGCAATATCAGGGTGACAGTAAGATCTGGATGGGGGGCATAATTCAGTCAACCATCAGGATGACTTACGCCCTCACTTGCCACATCCTAGCAATGAGAATGTACATTATGGCCACCCCCGGTAATGGAACAAGCAAGCTGCATCACTACAGAAGCTGACAGTGTAACCTCCCCCCCCAGATGGTTGCATACTTCAGCACATCCACTGTGAAGGCAACCACCCACCCATGGCTTTTTGAGCCTAACGTCTGCCTCCACACTGTGTATTTGCATCCCACTTCCTCTTCTTAGGGAACGTACTCAGTAGACAGCAGACTCCAATCCACCCTTTGCTCTAGGATGTGCACGCCCATCCTCCACTGCAAAAATAATCACGTGTCCAAGCTGTTGATTGATCTCAGATAATCATTTGTGCCATAAATCAGGTGGTAAACAACTGACTTAAAAGCATTATTTTTTGTGGGAAAGATGGTATAAATGGCCTTCATCCAATGTTCAATAAGGCATGTAACACTTTTATTGCCACTCCTTTTCCTTTATTTCCTTCTCAGGACTTTGGGACTCCTCTACTACTGAGGTGCGACTCCCTAAAGATGTGACAAAACAGAATCTTGTGGGCCAATCTCACTTGAGTCCATTCTGACAAAGTTTATGAAAAAAATGCTGCAGCCAGACAGCCAGTTAAAAATGCCACAGAAAAACTTTGAATTAATATGTAAGAAATGTCATGAATTCTGGAAAGGAAGTAGCACTATTACCTCACTTTAGGCACATTGAGGAAAAGCAACTGACTGGTGGGCACTTCACTGATCTGCCTAAAACCTTTGACCCTGTCTCTAATCAGACACTCATGACAGAGCTGTGTCATATGGCCTGGTTCAAGTGAGAAAAATTGGTTCAATAGCTCACTATATGTGAGGATTTGCAATCCAAGTAGAACAGCTGACATTACACCCTGTTCCCACTTTTTGTGTCTGAAACCCAGTTATTTACTCAGTTTAGCAATACAGTCTTACTTTGTCTATCTGTCATTAATACTTGCTACATGCAGATGGCCTGGCAATCAATTTACACCACCATTTTACTGTCTTCAACATATTGACCATAACTTTAATCTTGGCAAATTCTGACAATTTTTTCAGTTAGCCGATGTGAGAATCAGATTAAACTGAAAAAAGACTCATGGCTTGCTATTCTGCTGATTGGCTGAACATGATACATGCAAACAGATTTATACCTCACCTAATAGCACAACCTATGACACTGTCAAAGAATTCATTTATGTTAGGGTCTTTCTAGACCTCTATCTCTCCCTTGCTCAACATACAAAGTCCTCAATACAATCCAAAACCTGCCTGATGCATGCCACAAAACAGGAAGCATCTTAGGGGAAGCCACTATTACACTTGGGGAAAAAAAATAAGTTTGTTTTTTTACATCTCTGTAGTTTGGCTATTCTGTCATTACCACAAACTCACCCAGTAACTGCCAACTGCTTCAGATTGGTTTAAACAAAAATATAAACATTATTTCTGGGTTCATAGTGAGGGAAGCACTGCTGTCTTTCTCATCACCATCATAGGAGGTTACTAGGCTAGCAACCCTAGAGCCCTTCCAAGCCTAGCCATGTTAATCCTGAGTTGCCTCAATTGTCTTTGGTTACATGTAATTTGCAGATTGCGTCTATGATAAGCACTGACTATCCCTGTCCATGAGGGACATGGGTGCCACCCCTGGGGTCATGTTACTTTTCAAACTATAGCACACGCATTATTACTGTATGTAGTACAGTACTACACTAGCTACAGTTGTGGGCCATTTTAAGCCTAGTTAATTTCCCTTAGTAAGACTCAACCACTGTACCTCTTGTTTGGAGGTAAACACTTTAACCATTTTGCCAACCCACCAGAAAATCAGCGAAGAATATTTTACCACCATCCTAAGGACCAAGTCATTAATATCCACTCTTTAATTTTTTTAAATCTAAACAAAAAGGCATTCCCATCACTGTTGAAAACACTGAAGCTGAAAACTATATCCCGCTGCTTTTGTTTCATAGGTTCATAGGTTCATAGGTAGGTACTAGGCTATTGGTCCTAGGGCCTATACAAGCCTAGCCAAAAAGGTACCCTGGCTTTCGCCACCCAAGAAAATTATTTTCCTGTGCCCCTGTCAAGCAGAACCACAGAAGCGATCCCCGGGGTGAATTTCCTATTACCCATCCAATCATCAAGATTTTTCTTGAATAGTGTTAATGAGGAGCTCTGTTTGACAAAGATAGGTAGTCTGTTCCAGAGTATGGGAAGTCTCTGGGACAGGAATCTATCCCTCCAGCATGCTCTGTTTATTGTGGTGACAAGGTTTAGGTCCCTAGAGCGTGTAGCTCGGAGGAATTGGGATTTCTTTAAGTGGAGCATGTCCAACAGCTCTGGGTTTGACATAGCTTTGTATGTTAGGCAGAGATCACCTCTGAGTAGGCGATATGTGACAGAGTAAAGCTGGAGTTTTTTGAGACGGTCTCCGTAAGACATCTGTTTGAGGCCAGTAATCCTCTTTGTGAGATATTTTTCGGCCTTTCCAGTTGTTATAGATGTCTCGTGAGGTACATACCAAAAGGAGCATTGTACTCTATAATGAGTCTAATGAGTGATGAGTAGAAGGGAACAATGACCTCTTTTTTTCTGGATGAGAAACCCTTTGTGATGAGGTGTGCCACATAGAAGGATTTTATTACCATTGTGGCGATGTGATTATCAAAGGAGAGACTACTGTCCACATGTGTTCCAAGGTCTTTTATCACACTTTCAGTGTTAAGTAGACTACCACCTATGTGGTAGTTCATGGGTACAGAGTTTTTACCAAAGGGGATGACAATGCACTTTTTGGCATTGAGCTTGAGACCATGTCTTTGACACCAGGCATCTGTCTCAGTGAGGCCCTTTTGTAGGATATCCACATCATTAGGAGTTTCAATTATGGCTCCTAGTTTGCAGTCATCTGTGAATTTAGTTCGCCAAAGACCTTCTGTGTTAGCCAGTACTTCAGAGAAGTAGATACCAAACAGGAGAGGACCCAGGCCTGAACCCTGTGGTACCCCACTTGACACTGGTCTGAAGTCTGATTTAGAGTCTGCTACTTTCATGGTGTGGGTTCTGTCAGTAAGCCAGTTGACAACCCATCTTGTGACATAGGAATTTATACCTAGTTTAGTGAGTTTATCTATAATTCCAGAGTGGGGGATGGTGTTGAACGCCTTGGCGAGATCTAGATAGGGTGTGTGAACCACTTTACCCTCATCTATGGCTTTGGTGACTATTTCAAAGAAGTCTATCAGGTTTAGGAGACATGATCTGCCTTTTACAAACCCAAACTGTGTGGGGTCCAGAGTTTGGTGATCTCCAGTGTCTTTGTTATGAGTTCCATGATGATACGTTCCAGGCTCGTCAGGCTAATGGGGCGGTAGTTCCCGGGGTCTGTTGTGGCCCCCCTCTTTGTGGAGTGGGATAACTGTTGCGGTGCGCCATTCAATGGGCACAAAGCCTGAGTTGAGGCTATGATTGAACATGGTGCTTAGGTGGGGTGTCAGTTCATTCTGTAGTTCATGTAGAAGGCAGCCTGGGATGTTGTCAGGTCCCATGGATGCTGTGTTCTTGGCTTTGGAGAGTGAAGTTTTTACTTGTGCAGCCGTGATTACAGGAACTTTGCATTCTTCTGGTATAAAGATGGGCCCTTTAGGGGGTGAGAGGGGGATAAAGTTAGCACTGAAGCTATCTGCCAGGATGTTGGCAATATCAGTTGGTTCTGTATATTTAGTGTCATTGTAACTCAGAGCAGATCTGAGTGTTGCCATTGAGATTTTTGACATAGCTATAGAATGCTTTGTGGTTGTCTTTAGAATCAGTGGCAATTTTGTTTCCATAACTAGCTTTGGAGGATTTTATGAGGGATCTCAGTTTCTTACTTAGGCTGACCAGGGAGTTCCTCCAATCGTGGGATTTTACTCTTTTTTGCAACAGTTTCTTTCTTCTGTTGTAGAGTTTGTTTATGGCAGAAGACCGCCAGATTGGCTTCCTTTTTTTGGAGGATAGCATCTTGGTTCTGTTAGGGATAGCACGATCCATGCACTCGTGTAAGTGCTTATAAAGTGCATTTGTGTAGGATTTAGCAGTCGTACTTCTATTGTCCATCTGCTTGGGTGTCATGAAGTTTGCCACTTCTGTCTTAAGAAGTGTGAAATTGGCTTTGGAGAAATTTTTTACGGTTGTTTTCCTAATGGGGGGTGGGAGCGGGATGGGGATGTCTAGGGTGATTAGCTTGTGGTCAGATCTGACCAATGAGGAGCTGACCTCTGGTGTGGAACACCGGTCACCCATGCTGGTGATGACCAGGTCTAGGATATTGCTGCCCCTGGTGGGGGTGTGGATAAGTTGATCCAAAACATTGGAATTGATGATTTTCAGAAAACGTTGAGCAAAACAGTTGGTACATGAGTAGTTTTCCCAGTTAATGGTAGGGTAGTTGAAATCACCCATTATTAGAGTGTTGGGTTGTATCTTAATATTTTTCAGTGTATCAAGAAAAGAGGAGTGGGGATCCTGGGACATGGTGGGGGGTCTGTAGCAAGCTACAATCTGGATTGTGGTTTTGCCCAGAGTTAGTTGGACTTGGATAATCTTGGATGCATTATGCTGAGCAACTAGCTTGGGGATATCCTTAATGAATATGGACACACCTCCACCTTTAGTGTTTCGGTCTGGTTTTGGTGGCCGAAAGGTGTGGTATGAATTATAGCCTGGTAATGCAGGGGTGCTCTCTGGAGCTTTGAACCAGGTCTCTGTCACTGCACAGATGTCAATGTTCTCCATTTTAAGGAGTGCCTCGAGTGAGTGCATTTTGAGGTTTAGACTTCTAGCATTGAGCAACATTACCCTCAGATTTTGCTTGCTTGTACCTGTTATGGTGGTGTATTTGTCATTTGAACCTTGCGTAAAAAAGGCACTATAGGGGTGGCAAGAACCTTTGCCAGTATCCAGAATCCCAAGGGCGACAGGTGCAGGCCATCTCTGGCAAAGCAGCGTGGTCTGTCGATCATGTCATCCCAGGCAGACATTTTGTCCTTGTACTGTGGTGTCATTCTGGGTGATGGCAGGATACTACTCAGGGCTAGGGTCATACCAGCCTGGGCTACAAGATCGGAGAGCTCCTCCATGTCTCTTTTCATGTAGTCCAGTGAGGTACATCTCAGGTCATTCACACCAACATGGACAATGACAGAGTCATATTTGTACTTGTTGTGGAGTGACCTGAGTGCATGCATTATGTGGCAGATCCTGGCACCTGACAGGCAGCTGACAGTAACCTTTTCCTTGTTTAGCCTGGTGAGTGGAACATCAATGTGCCTGACTATAGAGTCACCTATGACTAGAGTGTTGGGTACATTATGTCTTATGGGCTGTAGTTGAGTGGCACATTGAGTATGTGGGCTATGTGTCATTTGGGTTGTGTTGGGGGGGGTGGAGGTTGCTTGCATTTCTACTTTGGAGGTCTCTGTTGTTTGGGCAGATTTGTACTGAGAGCCTCCATGAATGTAGGTGTGTGTTTTGTGCTTCTGTGTGTGTGTTTTGGTGGTGTAGGTTTTGAGGGACTATGTGATGAGTGTGGTGCGCTGCAAGTGTTTACCTTCTCTTCTTGACTGTCAAGGCCAGTCTTTGGTGAAGAGAGCTTTGCTTCCAGTTTGGCTATATAAGTGCATCTCTCACAGGTCGTAGTGTTGGGTGGTAGGAGGAGAGGGTTGTCTGTGTACATGAGGCAATTGCTGCATTGTCCCAAGATGCCCGGATTCATCAGGTAGACAGGAGAAAACACTGGGAGCTGACCTTTAGACATGCCTGAATAGGTGCTTAGTTGTTAAGTACTAAAAACTGTTTTCCTCTAGACAAGTGAGGAAAGTTGAGTGCTGTAGTAATTTGTAACTTATTTAGTGCTTACAATGAGTTCTGAACAAGTGCTGAGATCAAAGAAACAGATCAGTGCTAAAACTAAAAAGCTGGCTAGTTGCAAGGGAAATTTTGAAGAACAGTCTTTATGGCGCCAGGAATAGTTTAACCCCAGTTAAGTGGGGGGGTGGGGGTTGGAGCTCACAAACAGTCCTGGACACAGCAAATCTGTATCTGACCTGCCACAGGAAGGTGGGGAAGCAAGCTTAGATTTTTTTTTCCAGTAAAGTGGAAATGGAGAAAGCTGGAACAGAAGTTAATTCAACGTTAAGAATCTGAGTGGGTTGGCCTTCACAAATATTCTCTATTAGATTGAGTGTACTAATGACACTAGACTGGGAGGAGTGTCACAGATCAAATATACAGTATGAGCAGGCAACTGCAAAGCCACCAAGTATAAGAACACACAACACTAGGGAGGATAGGTGGGAAAAATTACAGTTCCTAGCTGTAGTCACTAAATGAAAGTTTTAAACAGATTAAGGAGCAGACACGAGAATGCTTTTAACTGTAACAGACAAAAATGCACAGAACTCACAAACAGAAAATACAACTCTCAGTATGAAAAAGCAGTTTACAATTAAGTAATGTTAAAACAGTATAAAACAGTACATAAATGCAGTGAAACAATAAAAAAAACTTTATAGCAGTGCAAAAATATAGTGCATCAACTGTATAGCACAATTATAAGTGTTTCAGAAGTGCAGTTCAGTGAAATAAGTGTAAGAAATAACTTAGCCTGATCTTGGAATCTTAAGGAATTTCCACTTATGCAATGCAATCCAGAGCCTGACAATACAAGCAGAACCTTTATAAGACACAGGGTTTATATAGCAGTAAGAATGGAGGAGTTGGAAGATCAGATTTCTACTCAGCCCCTGCTATTACCTAATCACTCATACTACAGAAGGTCAGGAGGCCTTGTTACTCTCAATAATGAAGACAATCAGCAGAAAATGGCTGCCAGAAACACAGGAAACTCAAACAAAACTACCTGCCTAGACAACAGGCCTCTGTCAAGATTATGCCACCTGAGCAGAACACAGAAACCTCATTTTAAAAGCATAGAAAGAACACCCACAAAGAGAAAAATACAAGTCTCATTATGAAAAAGCATTTTACAATTTAGTAATTTAAATAAAAAAAGCAATTATAGTAATGCACACTATTACAGTTCCTAGCTGTAGCCACTAAATTAAAGTTTTAAACAGATCAAGGAGCAGACTTGAGAATGCTTTTAACTGTAACAGACAAAAATGCACAGAACTCACAACCAGAAAATACAACTCTCAGTATGAAAAAGCAGTTTACAATTAAGTAATGTTAAAATAGTATAAAACAGTACATAAATGCAGTGAAACAATAAAAAAGCTTTATAACAGTGCAAAAATATAGTAGATCAACTGTATAGCACAATTACAAGTGTTTCAGAAGTGCAGTTCAGTGAAATAAGTGTAAGAAATAACTTAGCCTGCTCTTGGAATCTTAAGGAATTTCCACTTATGCAATGCAATCCAGAGCCTGACAATACAAGTCTCTATATCTTATTGAAGTCTGTCAGTATTATACCATTCTCTTGAGTAAATCTGTCTCTGTATATCATTCTAAAAGTCTGAAGCATATTGTTAGTTCACATAAGGTAGTATTAGTTTGGTAAACACGTTTGGAAAATAAAGACAAAACCACCTGCAATTAAATAATATAACAGTCTGCTAGGCTGATATGTTTTAGTATAGTATGGTAAAATGAATAATCATTAATGTGGTGATTTGTAATTGCTGTCAAAGAGTAGGAAAGAACAGTCTCAAAACTGGAAGCACTCCCTCCTCAACTTAAACAAACAAATAAGACTCCTAGTGAAGTCCTCCAAAGCTAACTATAAATCCAGATTAGCTCCCCTAACTAAGGATAACTGCAAGGTGTTCTTTAGTTACATTAGTAACCTCAAATGTAAGGCCCAGATCTGTGCTGAACTCATAGTTAATGGTACTACATATACAGAACCTATGACAACAGCAAACCTGCTGGTTGACAGCTTCAATGAAAACTTCACTCCACTGTCCCTTCCACATATACCTCAAAGCATCCCTAACACCTGTCCCCCACCAAGCATCTCCAAGGAGCAGGTCTTAAACACCCTCTCCAAGGCCAAAGCCACAGCCTCTATGGGACCAGACAATATCCCAGGCTGTGTTCTACAAGGGTTAAAACAGGAATTAGCATCACCATTGGGCATGTTTTTCAGTCACAGCCTAAGTAGTGGCTTCATCCCAGCAGAATGGAAAATAGCTACCGCCATCCCTTTGCATAAAGATGGTGCATCCATAGACCCCAGGAACTATAGACCCATTAGTCTGATCAGCCTTATCTGCAAGGCCATGGAAGTAATCATCATGGACCTTATTAACAAAGATATAGGAAATCTTCAAACACTCAACCTCACCCAGTTTGGCTTTGTCAAGGTGAGATCATGCCTGTTAAAGTTGGTGGGCTTCTTCAAGACTGTCACCAAAGCCCTAGATGAGGGAAAATCTGTGCATATGGCCTACCTAGACTTAACCAAGGCCTTTGATACAATCCCCCACTCAGGCATCATTGATAAACTCACCCAACTGGGTATCAACCCATATATTGTCAGGTGGGTTGCAAACTGGCTCACTCATAGAACTTATACAGTCAAAATAGGGGACTCCACCTCCTCCGGCAGACTCATAACCAGTGGTGTTCCACAGGGATCGGTTCTTGGACATCTACTGTTCAGAATCTACTTCTCCGAAGTACAGGCTAAAACTAAAGGACTGTGGCTGACAAAGTTTGCTGATAACTACAAACTGGGAGCAATCATCGACACCCCTAGCGACGTCAACATCCTGCAAGAAGGTCTTACACAGTCTAATGACTAATGCCAAAGTCATGGTCTTACATTTAATGCAGAAAAATGCATTATCATCCCCTTCAGCAAGGGTGATGTTCCTGCAAACTACCACATTAATCGCAATATCCTAAGCACATAGTCAGTGGTGAGAGATCTGAGTACACAGGTCAACAGCAACCTTAATTCAATTACCATGTCTCCACAGTGGTAAGAAGGGCATTTTATATTGCTCATCTCATAAGTAAGGGCATTGCCTTCAGAAAAAAGAGATTATAAACTCCCTGTATTCTTCCCTCATCACACCAATAATAGAGTTACAACGCTCTCTTTGGTATGTTCCTTTCAAAACACCTGCAGCAATTGGACAGAACACAAAGGTTGCTTACAACGAATATCCAGGGTCTTCAAGATCTGTCTTATGTGGACAAACTGAAATCATTGTAACTTTACTCTGTGTCATACAGACTGCTCAGAGACGACCTATGCCTTGAATATAGAGCAATTTCTGACCCAGCTTAAATGGAAATGCTGCACATTCGCAAGTCAAATGGCACACCAGTCACTCGCTGAAAGGACCTTAACCTGGTATGTGACATCAACAGAATTTGCTGGAGAGAAAGATTTGTCTCACATAGGTTGCCCCACCTTTGGAACAAGCTTCCTAGTCATGTTAAACAAAGCCCCTCGTTGGCCCTATTTAAGTGTAATTTAGATGACTGGATGGGTAACAGAAAATTCACCTGGGGGGTCCACCTGTGTCTTTCTTGAACAGGGGCAATAGGTACTGATTTTAGTGTCTGCTTGAACCAGACACCCTTGGGAACATGGGTTGAACTTGGCTAGGGTTGTAATGGCCCTGGGGCCATTAGCCTAGTAACCTCCTATGATCCTATAATCCTATATGCTGTATATGTATCATGTCCACTGTGATCTTTTTCTGTTTATTATCATTGTGCTGGTATGAATGTGAAACTTAATTTTCAAATATTTCTTTTTTACTACTTTAATAAGAGACACCTGAAAATGCCCCCCACTGTTCCAGTCCAATTAACCCAACTAAAACAAAATAAAATAAAATAAACTTCACTGTCTGTACTGCCTACCCAAATATATATGAACTTCAAAATTATGCAATTAGTCGTATCAGTGCATGTCTTAAAATAATACACTGAATATATGCAATACTGCTGTGTAACTGTCTGAAGCATTGTAATGAAAACAGGATAAATATCACATAAATAACCAGGTTATCACATTGTGACATTCTGGAATATTTCTCCAGCTGCAGTCAATAAAAATGGGTGAAGTTCAATTGCGTCTTCCCTGTTACCAAACTGAAACTAAAACCAGATATAATGTATTTAACCTGTTATGGTGGTGAATATCAGTCCAGCTATCACAATGTTATATACATATTGTTTCTGTCACACACATCCTAGCAAGGAAACTGAATGAGGTCTTCCTGTAAATCATACCTCTCAACCTCTTAGAACAACAAATCTGGACAAAACCCAAAAAATAGGAGTAATTTTTAAATACTGGCCTTATAAACTTTGAACATTGATAGAATAACATGTTTTGCATTAGTATGAATTTTCTGAAGGGTACAAAGTCTAAATTTCTAATGCCTGGTATTATTTTCAGACTTCAATCCTCAATAATTTGCCAGTGATTTGCCAGAGATTTGCAAGAAGACCACAATTTTATAAGAAACAGGCCAAAAATATGATGCAAAAATCTGGGCAGTCCACGAAAATCTGTACAGCTGAGAGGTATGCTGTGATTTTTGTACCTTAATATTCCCAGCATGGGTGAATGAAACATAGTGCAGGTAAAATGAGCCATCTCTAAGGTTACACTACAAGTAGCAAAGGAAAACGAAACAATGAAAAAATAAAAAAATAAGAAAATACACAAATGAATCTTTTTCTAGAACATCCATTTGTAACATGGTGTTTTATTTTATTGTCCACATGTGCACTCAGCTGTAAATGGTTTTGAGGAAGGTTTCAGAATTTTGTAACGCCTGTTCTTACAGATGTTATCAACAACACTCTAGAAGTTAAAGTGGTTCGAGCTAACAGTTGTGAACGTGACAGACATGACAAATATAAATCAATTCTGAGGAACTACATTATGCTGAAAATATGTCTCACAAAGGGTAGAATGGGTCTTGGCCTGCACTAACTGTCCTCATTACAAGGATGTGACATTACATCTGGGGTTTCATTGCACCTTGTCCTATGAAAATATTGCTTGCCAGCTATATTTATACTTTCAGGCTCCAGACATTCTCCTAGTAATACATGCCATATTATTTCAAACAAAACTCAGATCTGTAGATTATAACCATTAGGGAGGTTGCTATAACAGCAGGAATGATGCCCACTTCACTGCATTGAAATGAATTAGCATTACTAGTACCCACACAGAGTAATAGAATAATTAGATGGTATGTTCCAGGCAGTGTAATTTATTTGCAAACTTATATACTGGTGTTTGCAGTATAAGTGATTGAAAGCACTGCTGTGTTGTATTGACTGAGCATCCCATTAGGTGATTTAATAATAGCATTTGGTTGTTAATTTTTGTTTTTTAGACAATAGCTAAATGTACATTATCCATTGTACTGGAGAAAGAAACTTCAGTAATAGAGTATTAATGTACAGGTAAAGCCCAATAAAAATATGTAGGTTTCCTGAACAGCAAACCTGTGCTTAAGAAGCAGAAAATGATGGCAATTTGCTGTTTTGCTAGAATGAAATAATAAGAAAAAGAAGAAGAAAAAGGTAAAAACAAAAAACACAATGAGAAGAAGTTAACTACAATAGCAGTTGCAAGGACTTGGCACTTCCCTTGCCCTTTGCTAAGTGCAGTTTAAAAGAGACGTAGTGAGGTGGAAAAATTAATAAAAAGTACAATTGAGAGTGAGAATGCATGTGTTCGGAGGGATGTGTATATATATGTGTGTGTGTGTGTGTGTGTGTGTGTGTGTGTGTGTGTGTGTGTGTGTGTGTGTGTGTGTGTGTGTACATGCATGAGTGAGTGTGTGCATGCATGTGTGCCTGTGTGTGTGTTTGAGAGAGGGTGACAGAGAGAAAGAGAGAGAAAGTAACAGTAGATACAACCACATACCACTCAACTTCTTTGTTTAAGAATTTGGACCTGAAATAGCTTTTCATCAATATGCACTGACTAAAATTAGTATGAAACTTTAATGTCTAGCTTTATTAGCTAACTGTAATTTACCAACAAATAAAGCAGGCAAATCAGGGACATTTTACAAAGCTAATGTTCTGGGGAAAGGAGTTTGCAATGCTTTACACTGTATTATTTTGTTCCTTCAAGAAGGTGTATGCAATTGCTTGGCACATTAGTGTATGTGTGTGATTGCATAAATATACGTATAAATATATATATATATATATATATATATATATATATATATATATATATATATAGTTCCCTATCAGAAGCCTGAAACACTATAAGCCTGAAAATCAAAATCCTGAAACCAAAAGCCTGAAAATTCAAAATCCTGAAAACCCAAAATCCTGAAACTCAAAATCCTGAAAACACAAATAATGCTAATATGTCACTATAAAGACACTAATATCTACCAACTGACCCTAACCCTAACCCTAAGGTCCGTCACTATCGCACACTCACCTGACCCGCGCCCTAACCCTAACTCACTTAAACCGCCCCTAACCCCAATATTTGTCACTATTGCATACATGCCTAACCTGCGCCCTAACCCTAACTCACTTAAACCGCCCCTAACCCTAACATAAAACCAACCACACACTTACCTGAACCCAACGCATGACCTAACACCACAGGGCTAACAATAGCAAAATAGCAAAGCCACAATGACGTCAGTATGTCCATTTTGTGTTTTCAGGATTTTGAGTTTCAGGATTTTGGGTTTTCGGGATTTTGAATTTTCAATTTTCAGGCTTATAGTGTTTCAGGCTTCTGATAGGTATATATATATATATATATATATATATATATATATATATATGAAAAGTTCCTGTAATCACAGCTGCACATGTAAAAACCACACTCTCCAAAGCTATGAACACAGCATCCATGGGACCTGACAACATCCCAGGCTGCGTTCTATATGAATTACAGAACGAACTGGCACCCCACCTAAATACCATGTTCGATCATAGCCTCACCTCAGGCTTTGTTCCCACAGAATGGCGCACAGCGACGGTTATCCCACTCTACATAGGGGGAGCCACCACGAACTCCAGGAACTACCGCCCCATTAGCCTGACAAGCCTGGTCTGCAAGGCCATGGAACGTATCATCATGGAACTTATAAACAAAGACATTGGTAATCTCCAAACTCTGGACTCCACCTAGTTCGGGTTTGTAAAAGGCAGATTATGTCTCCTAAACCTGATAGACTTCTTTGAAGTGGTCGCCAAAGCCGTAGATGAGGGTAAGGTGGTTCACACAGCCTATCTAGATCTCGCCAAGGCTTTCAACACCATCCCCCACTCTGGAATTATAGATAAACTCACTAAACTAGGTATAAATCCCTATATCACAAGATGGGTTGCCAACTGGCTCACTGACAAAACCCACACTGTGAAAGTAGCAGACTCCAAATCCGACTTCAGACCAGTGACAAGTGGAGTACCACAGGGTTCAGTCCTGGGTCCTCTACTGTTTGGTATCTACTTCTCTGAAGTACAGGCTAACACAGAAGGTGTTTGGCTAACGAAGTTTGCAAATGACTGCAAACTAGGAGCCACAATCAAAACTCCTAACAATGTGGATATCCTACAAAAGGGCAGATGGCTGGTGTCAAAGCCATGGCCTCAAGCTCAATACCAAAAAGTGCATTGTCATCCCCTTTGGTAAAAACTCTGTATCCATGAACTACCACATAGGCGGTAGTCTACTTAACACCAAAAGTGTGATAAGAGACCTTGGGACACAGGTGGACAGTCGTCTCTCCTTTGATAATCACATCACCACAGTAGTCAGGAAATCCTTCTACATGGCACACCTAATCACAAAAGGTTTCTCGTCCAGGAAAAAAGAGGTCATTGTTCCCCTCTACTCATCACTCATTAGACCCATTATAGAGTACAGCGCCCATTTTGGTATGTACCTCACAAGACATCTACAACAACTGTAAAGGTGGCAGAAATACCTCACAAAGAGGATTTCCGGCCTCAAACAGATGCCCTACGCAGACCGTCTCAAACAACTCCAGCTTTACTCCGTTGCATATCGCCTACTCAGAGGTGATCTCTGCCTAACATATAAAGCTATGTCAGACCCAGAGCTGTTGGACATGCTCCACATAAAGAAATCCCAATCCCTCTGAATTACACACTCTAGGGACCTAAACCTTGTCACCACAATAAACAGAACATGCTGGAGGGATAGAGTCCTGTCCCAGAGACTTCCCATACTCTGGAACAGACTACCTATCTATGTCAAACAGAGCTCCTCATTAGCACTCTTCAAGAAAAATCTTTATGATTGGATGGGAAAAAGGAAATTCACCCCAGGGATCACTTCTGTGGCTCTGCTCAACAGAGGCACAGGAAAATTATTTTCTTGGGTGGCGAAAACCAGGGTACCTTTTTGGTTAGGTTTATATGGGCCCTAGGGCTAATAGCCTAGTACCTACCTATGAACCTGTATAAATGTAGATATATATATATATATATATATATATATATATATATATATATAGAGAGAGAGAGAGAGATGTGTGTGTGTGTGTGTGTGTGTGTGTGTGTGTGTGTGTGTGTGTGTGTGTGTGTGTGTGTGTGTGTGTGTGTGTGTGTGTGTGTGTGTGTGTGTGTGTGTGAACATATGTGCATGCTGACATTAAATACTTACAAAACACATATTTTGGATGTAAATTACTTCGAACAATAACATTTACATTTGCTACAGTAACTTTGAAGCTTTAGGCAGAAAAAAATATTTTACATCAAAAATATAAAAATGTGTATGTTAATACAAAAGCAAATAATGAAACAATTTACCAGATACCTTACTGTCTAAGCAAAATAATGACTTCCGGTGTGGGTGTTATTTGGAAAGTAATGCCCTTTGAGGGTTGTAGAGGCGATCTGCTTCTGGCATCAGGCCTCTCCATATCTGTGTACAGACAGTAGTTCCCCTGTAGCTCTCTTACTCTTATCAGGCATTATTTCCAACTTCATCCATGAGACCTCTACTCAAAGCCTCAAAATATTTGATTCTTTTATTACCCCAATTATCTCTAAAGATCATTTACTGAAAGTGCTAACCAAATTAAAAATACTTCCTCCATGGGACCTGATGGCATACCTGGTTGCTTATGGTTCAATTTCTCCACATCTTTTAGGTTTCCAATATCATGACAGGAATGGACCCCATTTCCAAGTTAGAGTACCATTAAAGATCATACAATTAGTATTGTTTCACTCTTTGATGCTGGCCAAAAGTGCTCTTTGCAGCATCTAAAAGGTGCCCAGAATTGACTCCTCCTGTAGTTCTTACAGAGTTATATGTATTGGTGACATATCTAAATATGACTGTAAATTCTTTTTTATGAGACCCATTGCTCCTTATCAGACCCATTATTGAGTACAATGCCCCCTTCAGCATGTACCTTGCCAAGCACATGCAGCAGTTGGAGAGACCACAGAGGTTCCTGACCAGGAAAATCCAGGGCCTCAAACACCTATCATATACAGATAGGATAAAAGCCCTGTCCCTCTACTCAGTCTCATACAGACTGCTCAGAAGTGATCTATGTCTGGCATACAAGGCCATTTCAGACCCAGTCTTGATAGAGTTGCTGCATATCCATAAGACAAACTCCACTCGCACAACCCACAACCAAGGCTTTAACCTGGTCTGTGACATTAATAGAACTTGTTAGTGGATAGATTTGTGTCACAAAGACTCCCCTGTCTGTAGAATACACTCTGTCTCCATGTCAAGCAGAGTACCTCTCTAGCCCTCTTTAAGAGGAACCTAGATGACTGGATGGGAAACAGAAAATATACCCCTGGGATCCCACCTGTGTCCCTGCTGGACAGGGGAAACAGGTGCTAACTTTGAGGGAACATGGGCAAAATTCTTGGCTAGGCTTACAAGGGCCTCCAGGCCAATAGCATAGTATCATCCTATGAACCTATGAATTGGAGCTGTCTGGGTATTCTTCCTCCACATTGCCCTCATTTCTGCCTGCAAATCCTGGTATTTATGACTGTGTGTGTGTGTGTGTGTGTGTGTGTGTGTGTGTGTGTGTGTGTGTGTGTGTGTGTGTGTGTGTGTGTGTGTGTGTGTGTGTGTGTCTCTCTCTCTCTCTCTCTATATATATATATATATATATATATATATATATATACTTAAGACACTGTAATCACTAGGTGTAGCAATTTCAGTGATCAATGCTACTTTTGTCTTCTTTTCATGGACTACTAAATCTGGTTTTCTCACATCTATTTTTTAAACTGTTGGTAATGGGTGATACCATGTGATATAAACTTCATCATTCTGTATAATGCTTTGTGGTTCATGTTTCCAGTGCTTCTCAGCTACCTCATTATTGTAATGTTTGCATAATCCCCAGTGCAACAGTCTTGCCACATTAGTATGCCTTTCTGTCATTAGTGTATCACACCCAGTAACAAGATGTGCGACTGTTTCAGTTCTGTTTTACAGCACTTGCATTTGATGATTCTCCCACATTTTCAAAGTACTTTGTAAACCAACGTGCACATAGTCGACTATACTGGGCCTCTAATATTAACTTTTCATCTTTTAACTTCACCTCTCCATAACCATTCCAGCATCAAATCCTGAGCAACATGAGGTTGTTCCAGGAGTTTTCTGTGCTTGTAACAATTTTACGTCTTTTCCACATTTCTTCCTTTCTCATCTGATCCTTCTCCTTGTATTTTTTCTTTTTTTTTGACATATGCAGTTGCTGCCTGATTTTGCGTACTGCTGGTTTGGTTTTGATTCCTTCTTGATACCCTTCTGCTAAACTATGCAGGAAAGTCATCATAGATTTGTCCTCTTCATGTTTGAAAACTTCGCTATGTTTGGATAGGGTGAGGTCAGCAGATATGTATGTAGTCCTATGATTTCAGCTCCAAAAATGTAATCAGTTTTGAGGAGGCCCATACCTCCTTCAGAATGAGAAATATAAACACTTGGTATACCCTGATTTTTATATATCATTTGATAAGTATGAAGAATTTTTCTTGTTTCCTGTCTAACTGATCCAATACCTTTTGGGGCCAGTCAATCACCCCAAAACTGTAAGTTAGAACAGGAAGAGCACATTGGTTTATAGCTTGGAATTTGTTTCTACATCAGGTCTGTTTTCAGTATTAATTTTAGTCTTCTAAAATATTCTTTACTGAGTTTTGTTCGCATTTGTTCATGTTTTATTGCCAGTGCTTCATCAATTCCCAAATATTTATACACTCCCTCCTGCTCAAGCTCCTTTAAATCACATTGCTGTCCCAGACTGATATTTTCTTGGTGCTGCAGCTTTCCTGCCTTAAATGTTGCTTTTGGTTCATAGGTTCATAGGTAGGTACTAGGCTATTGGCCCTAGGGCCTATATAAGCCTAGCTAAAAAGGTACCCTGGCTTTCGCTACCCAAGAAAATTATTTTCCTGTGCCCCTGTTGAGCAGAGCCACAGAAGTGATCCCTGGGGTGAATTTCCTAGCTCCCATCCAATCATCAAGATTTTTCTTGAAGAGTGCTAATGAGGAGGTCTGTTTGACATAGATAGGTAGTCTGTTCCAGAGTATGGGAAGTCTCTGGGACAGGAATCTATCCCTCCAGCATGTTCCATTTATTGTGGTGATGAGGTTTAGGTCCCTAGAGCGTGTAGCTTGTAGGGATTGGGATCTCTTTAAGTGGAGCATGTCCAACAGCTCTGGGTTTGACATAGCTTTGTATGTTAGGCAGAGATCGCCTCTGAGTAGGCAATATGCAACGGAGTAAAGCTGGAGTTTTTTGAGACAGTCTGTGTAGGGCATCTGTTTGAGGCCAGTAATCCTCTTTGTGAGGTATTTCTGTGGCCTTTCCAGTTGTTGTAGATGTCTTGTGAGGTACATACCAAAAGGGGTGTTGTACTCTATAATGGGTCTAATGAGTGATGAGTAGAGGGGAACAATGACCTCTTTTTTTCTAGATGAGAAACCTTTTCTGATGAGGTGAGCCACATAGAAGGATTTCCTGACCGCTGTGGCGATGTGATTATCAAAGGAGAGACTACTGTCCACATGTGTCCCAAGGTCTCATCACATTTTTCCATTAAGTAGACTACCAGCTATGTGGTAGTTCATGGGTACAGAGTTTTTACCAAAGGGGATGACAATACACTTTTTGGCATTGAGCTTCAGGCCATGGCTTTGACACCAGGCATCTGTCTCAGTGAGGTCCTTTTGTAGTATGTCCACATAGTTAGGAGTTTTGATTATGGCTTGTAGTTTGCAGTCATCTGCAAACTTTGTTAGCCAAAGACCTTCTGTGTTAGCCTGTACTTCAAAGAAGTAGATACCAAACAGGAGAGGACCCAGGACTGAACCCTGTGATACTCCACTTGTCACTGGTCTGAAGTCAGATTTGGAGTCTGCTACTTTCATAGTGTGGTTTCTGTCCATGAGCCAGTTGGCAACCCATCTTGTGACATAGTGATTTATACCTAGTTTAGTGAGCTTATCTAAAATTCCAGAGTGAGGGATGGTGTTGAAAGCCTTGGCGAGACTTAGATAAGCTGTGTGAACCACATTACCCTCATCTATGGCTTTGGTGACTGCTTCAAAGACGTCAACCAGGTTTAGGAGACATGATCTGCCTTTTACAAATCTGAACTGGTAGGGTCCAGAGTTTGGAGATTACCAGTGTCTTTGTTTATGAGTTCCATGATGATATGTTCCATGGCCTTGCAGACCAGGCTCATCAGGCTAATGGGGCGGTAGTTCCCTGGGTCTGTCATGGCTCCCCCTTTGTGGAGTGGGATAACCATCGCGGTGCACCATTCAGTGGGTGCAAAGCCTGAGGTGAGGCTATGACTGAACATAGTACTTAGGTAGGGTGCCAGTTCATTCTGTAGTTTGTGTAGAACGCAGCCTGGGATATTGTCAGGTCCCATGGATGCTGTGTTCTTCGCTTTGGAGAGTGTGTTTTTTACCTGTGCAGCTGTGATTACAGGAACATTCTTCCGGTATAGAGATGGGCCTTCTAGGGGGTGAGAGGGGGGTAAAGTTAGCACTGAACCTATCTGCCAGGATGTTGGCAATATCAGTTGGTTCTGTATATTTAGTGCCATTGTGCTGTAACTCAGAGCAGATCTGAGTGTTGCCATTGAGATTCTTGACATAACTATAGAATGCTTTGTGGTTGTCTTTAGAGTCAGTGGCAATTTTGTTTTCGTAACTAGCTTTGGAGGATTTTATGAGGGATCTCAGCTTCTTACTGAGGTTGACCAGGGAGTTCCTCCAGTCATGGGACTTTACTCTTTTTTGCAACAGTTTCTTCTGTTGTAGAGTTTGTTTATGGCAGAGGACCACCAGATTGGCTTCCTTTTTTTGGAGGATAGCATCTTGGTTCTATTAGGGATAGCATGGTCCATGCACTCGTGTAAGTGCCTATAAAGTGCATTTGTGTAGGATTCAGCAGTCGTACCTCTATTGTCCGTCTGCATGGCTGTCATGAAGTTTGCCACTTCTGTCTTAAGAAGTGTGAAGTTGGCTTTAGAGAAGTTTTTTACGGTGACTTCTCTAATTGGGGGTGGGGGTAGGATGTGGATGTCTAGAGTGATTAGCTTGTGCTCGGATCTGACCAACGAGGAATTGACCTCTGGTGTGGAACACAGGTTGCCCATGTTGGTAATGACCAGGTATAGGATATTGCTGCCCTTGGTGGGGGTGTGAATAAGTTGATCCAAGGCCTTGGAATTTATAAATTCCAGAAAACGTTGAGCAAAAGAGTTGGTACATGAGTAGTTTTCCCAGTTAATGCTGGGGTAGTTGAAATCGCCCATTATTAGGGTGTTAGGTTGTACCCTAATACTTTCCAGTGTATCAAGAAATGAGGATTGGGAATCCTAGGGCATGGTGGGGGGTCTGTAGCAAGCTACAATTTGGATTGCGGTCTTGCCCAGAGTTAGTTGCACATGGATAATCTCGGATGCATTATGCTGTGCAACTAGCCTGGAGGTGTGGATATCCTTAATGAATATGGACACGCCTCAACCTTTAGTGCTTCATTCCAGGTTAGGTGGCCAAAAGGTGTGGTATGAATTGTAGCCTGGTAATGCAGGGGTGCTCTCTGGATCCTTGAACCAGGTCTCTGTCACTGCACAGATGTCGATGTTCTCCATTAAGGAGTGCCTCGAGTGAGTGCATTTTGAGGTTTAGACCTCTAGCATTGAGTAGCATTACCCACAGATTTTGCTTGCTTGTACCTGTTACGGTGGTGAATTTGTCATTTGAACCTTGCCTAAAAAAGGCACTATAGGGGTGGCAAGAGCCTTAGCCAGTATCCAGAATCCCAAGGGCAAAAGGTGCAAGCCATCTCTGGCAAAGCATTGTGGTCTGTCGATCATGTCATCCCAGACAGACAAATACTGGATCCCCTTAGAATGACACCAGAAGCTTAGCCAATTGTTGAAGTCAGTCATTTTGTTTGCTCATTTATCAAGACCAAATGACATTATTAAATCATCTGAGAAACTTTTGACCTCTTCCAGTTGTGCTTTCAGTGCCTCATCTGAGGAATTACACAGTTTACATCATCCACAAAAAGAAGATGAGAAATCTCTACACTTTGATGTTGTCTGAGAGCCAAATTCTAACCGTGACCTAATCTGTTAAGTAGACAGCTTAATGGGTTAAGGGCAAGACAAAAGAGTAGTGATGACAAAGGGTCACAGCGGAATATCCTCCACTGAATTTATTTAACTCTGAAATAATAATTTGCCCTTTATCATGGCTTAGCTGCAAAGTGGCTTGCCACTGTTCCATGGTCATTGTAATGTAATTGATCAATGTAAGGTGTATCTTATACATCTGTAAGCACTCCTTCATCTGTGAATGTGGGATGCTGTCAAATACTTTAATGGTATTAAACATGCTTTTGCAGACACACTCCTCAAGCTGTATATCCTAAGTTTAGGTACTGGTTTTGTCCCTGATAAGTGGTGCACAGCAGTGATAATGCCCCTCCATCAGGATGGCCTTGCAACAGAACCGATTAATTACAGACCTATCACCCTTACAAACCTAATTTGCAAAGCCGTGGAATGTAGTATAACTGACCTCATAAACTGTGATATCAAGAATCTTGTTACACTTGACCCACAACTGTTTGGCTTTGTGAAGTGTAGATCCTGTCTATTTTATCTGGTAAATGTATTAGAAAAGTTACTGGGCCTGTGAATGGTGACAGTGCAGAGCACACATCATATCTTGACCTGGCTAGGGCCTTTGACACAATTTCCCATGCTGGCATCATACAAAAGCTAAATGCTTTAAAAAGATGATAATTTGTAGTAATATGGTTAGTAAACTGGCTGAAAGACAGACTCCACTCAAGTACAAGTTGTAGATGCTTCATCAGAAAGTATGTAAATGACTAGTGGTGTCCATAGGCATAGGCCAACTAGCTTTACCCACACGAGCAGGAGTGCTTTTCCAGTATTCATTTATTTATTTATTTGTTTGTTTGTTTTCATCAAAAATTTTGACTTCATCAGAAAACTTTTGATGAACGCGCTTAACACTGATGTACTGTGTACTATTTTATAATTTTATTATCAAAAGAAATATCCTGCAGTCCTTTGGGTGCATTCTTCTTTTGTTTTGGTTGTCCGCACCTACACACCATCTTGATGTGTTTATTTATTTGTTTATTTATTATTATTATTATTATTATTATTATTATTATTATTATTATTATTATTTGAAGTAAAGAAATGGTTTCTTTAAAATGTGTCGAATAAATACAGGAAAAATTAAGAAAAAAAGTAATCTGGATGTTGTAAGTAGACCAGGATGGGGGCACCAGGTGGTATGGGGGGTGACGTGGAGCCCTTTTGCCTAGGGAACCAATTGACCAAAGACCATCCCTGGTGATGTCCCCCAGGGCTTAGTGCTGGGACCTCTCCTTTTTGGCATGTAGTTTTCAGATCTCCAAGCACTGAGCCAAGAACTCTGGCTAACAAAGTCTACAGATGATTTCAAACTGGAATTGTTTTTAAGTCACTCTAAGACACCCAAAACCTCTAGAATGAACTCACCTTAGCAAATTCTTGTTGTACTAAATATGGGCTCAAACTAAATGCTAAAAGTGTAGTATCATCGCTTTTAGCAGGCAACCATTCCTCTCATCATACTGACTAGACAGCACACCTCTACTAACTGAAACTGTAGCTAGGGACTAGGTACTTTGGTTGATAGCTCCCTTTCCTCTGACCATCATGTAATAACAGTTATCAGCAAATTCTTGAAACACAAAATCAGTGTGCCACATCATCACAGCCCTTAAGGCGAAATAATATACCTGACACACTAATAATAGGAGACTCTATAGTCAGGCACACTGACATCTCACTCACTAGGCTGGACAAGGAGAAGGTTACTGTTAGCTGCCTGTCGGGAGCCAGAATCTGCCACATAACACAAGCACTCAGGTCACTCCAGAACAAGTACAAATATCACTCTGTCATTGTTCATGTTGGTGTGAATGACCTGAGACATACCTCTCTGGACTACATGAAGAGACATGGAAGAGCTCTCTGATCATGTAGCCCAGGCGGGTATGACCCTGACCCTGAGTAGCATCCTGCCCTCACCAAGAATGATACCGTAGTATAAAGAAAAAAAATGATCAATTTCAACAACTGGCTAAGCTTCTGGTGTCATTTAAAGGGGATCCAGTGTCTGTCAGCCTGGGACGACATGCTTGACAAGCCTTGTTGCTTCACAAGAGACGGCTTGCACTTGTCACCCTCATTTTTTCGAATACTGGCCAAGGCTCTTGCTGCCCCCATAGTGCCTTTTTTTAGGCAACGCTCAAAAGTCAAACCCACCTCTGTAAACAGCACAAATAAAAAAATGAGGGTTATGCTACTCAACGCCAGGAGTTTAAATCTCAAAATGCAAGCACTGGAAGCACTCCTCAGTATGGAGAACGTCGACATCGGTGCAGTAACTGAAACCCAGTTCAAGGCTCCACAGAGCACCCCAGCACTACCAGGCTACAACTCATACCACACATTTCGGCCACAGAACATGGATCAAAACACAAAAGGAGGGGGTGTATCCATATTCATCAAGGATACCTACACCTCCAGGTTAGTGGTGCAGCATGATACCTCCGAGATCATCCATGTGCAACTAACATCAAGCAAATCTGCAATACAAATTGTGGCCTGCTACAAATCACCCTCCATGACTCAGAACCACCACTCCGCCTTTCTGGAGACACTGGAAAAGATAAAGGTTCTACCGAACACCCTGATATTGGGCAATTTCAATTACCGTACCATTAACTGCAACAACTACTCAAGTACAAACTCCCAGGTCCGGCGCTTCCTGGAATTTATCAACTGAAATGCCCTGGATCAGCTGGTAAACTCCCCTACCAGAGGTGAAAACATATTGGACCTGGTCATCACCAACATGGGTGACAGGTGTTCCACACCAGAGGTCAACCCATCACTGGTTAGATCAGACCATAAACTAATCACTCTGGATGTCCACACCACACCACCACCTCCAACCAAGGAAACCACAGTGAAAAACTTTTCTATAGCAAACTTCACCTTACTTAAGACAGAGGCTGTAAGTTTCACAGCCCCCATGCTAAAGGATAACAGTGTCCAAGATGCAGGAACCTTTACAAATGCACTCTATGAGCACCTACAAGGATGCATGGATTGTGCCATCCCTAGCAAAACCAAGACTCACTCCCCTAAGAGAAGGAAACCAGTCTGGTGGACCCCTGCCATAAACAGGCTATACAATAGAAGGAGGAAACTAGTTCAGAAAAAAAGCAAATCCCAAGAAGGATAGACATACCTGATCAGTATCAGTAAGAAACTAAGGTCCCTCATAAAATCCTCCAAGGCTAACTTCGAAAGAAAAATAGCCAAGGATTCAAAAGATAATTACAAAGCCTTCTTTAGCAATGTTAAGAATCTAAGTGGCAACTTGCAGATATGCTCTGAGCGAGTGCAAAATAGCACAAAATATACTGAACCCACTGATATTGCCAACATCCTGGCAGATAGATTCAGTGCAAACTTCACCCCCCTCTCACCCCCAAAAGGGCCCACAACAATACTGGAAAAGTGTAGTGTCCCAGAAATCACAGATGCACAAGTGAAAACAGCCCTTTCAAAAGCCAAAAGCACAGCATCAATGGGGCCAGATGGTGTTCCAGGCTGCGTCTTGCACGAACTACAGAACAAACTAACCCCCCACCTAAAAACACTGTTAAACCTCGGCCTCTCCACAGGCTACATGCCCATAGAATGGCACACAGCAACAGTTATTCCGCACCACAAAGGAGGGGCCACAACTGACCCTGGTAATTATCGCTCCATAAGCCTGACTAGCCTGGTCTGCAAGGCTATGGAGCGCATCATCATGGAACTCATTAACAAAGACATTGGGAACCTCCAAACACTTGACCCAACCCAGTTTGGTTTTGTTAAGGGCAGATCATGCCTACTAAACCTGGTTGACTTTTTCGAGACAGTCACCAAGGCCATAGATGAGGGGAAGGTAGTTCACACAGCCTACCTTGACCTCGCCAAGGCTTTTGGCACCATTCCCCACTCAGGAATTATAGAAAAACTCACCAGCCTGAACATAATCCCCTACGTCATGAGATGGGTTGCCAACTGGCTTACAGACAGAACTCACACAGTAAGAATAGCGGGCTCCAGGTCCGACTCTAAACCAGTCACAAGTGGTGTCCCACAAGGCTCAGTCCTGGGACCCCTACTGTTCGGAATATACTTCTCAGAAGTACAGGTAACCACAGGAGGACTATAGCTAACCAAGTTCGCCGATGACTGCATAATTGACTCTCCGGCTGACACGGAAATCTCCAAAAGGGCCTTACTGAGATGGACACCTGGTGTCAAAGTCACGGTCTCAAGCTAAATGCCAAAAAATGCATAGTCATCCCATTTGGGAAAAACAAAACACCCATGAATTACCACATAGGTGGCAGCCCCTTTAATACAGAAGAGATAATAAGAGATCTGGGGACCCAGGTAGATAGTAATCTCTCCTTTGACAATCATATTGCCAAAGTAGTTAGGAAATCCTTCTATGTAGCCCATCTAATTACTAAAGGGTTCACATCTAGAAATAAAGAGGTTATAGTGCCCCTCTACTCGTAACTCATCAGACCCATCATAGAGTACAATGCCCCATTTGGGATGTACCTCACAAGACTCTTCCAACAGCTGGAAAGACCACAAAAGTACTTCACAAAGAGGATTACTGGCCTCAAACATATGTCCTATGCAGCCCGACTGGAACAACTCCAGCTGTACTCAAGTTGCATATCGCTTATTCAGAGGTGATCTCTGCCTGACTTACAAAGCCATGTCCAACTCAGAATTGATGGACATGCTCCACCTAAAGAAATCCAAGTCACTGCGAGCCACTCACTCTACTGAGCTAAACCTCACCACAACAATAAATAGGACATGCAGGAGGGATAGATTCCTGTCACAGAGACTCCCCATGCTTTGGAACAAAATTCCTAACTACATTAGGCAGCGCCCCTCACTAACACTCTTCAAGAGAAACCTTGACAAGTGGATGGGTAACAGAAAATACACCCCTGGGATCACTTCATTGGCTTTTCTTGACAGAGGCTCAGTTAATTAATCAATGGGGTGGCGAACGCTGACACACTCTGGCTAGGCTTATAAATGCCCTCAGGCAGACAGCCTAGTACCTACCTATGAACCTATGTTCCAGCTGATTGCCAAATGAATATCATCAAGATATAAAGAGGTAATCACTTCCTTATACTCAGCATTGATCAGGCCAATTATCAAGTACAATTACACCTTTAGGATGTATCTCCCCCTTTTTGATGCACCTCTTTGCTTTGTAAAGCAGTCTCAGTAGCTCAACAGGTAGCACACTTGCCTTTGGTACAGAAAGCTGTGGGGTTCTATTCCCACAACTGCTAGTTACATTATTTTTTTTGCTAGTGACACTGCAGTGCAGCATGGGAGGGGGTACTACACTCCTGATTGTGCAGTCCTTTTGATTAGACATTAAACCAAGTCCTCATCTGGCTGAGTTGGTGGTAGTTAAGGTGGATGTAAAAGATCCCATGGCATATAACAAAAAGAGTAGGGTTGGTTATAGTAAAAGCTCAGTTTAAGAAATAAAGATTCAAAGAAAATATAACCACAAAAATTCCAAGGAAAAAAATCAACAAGCTTTGAATTAATCCAATTATTCTCAGCTACTGCACAAAAATATAACTAACTAACCACACTTATCCCCCACTCATTTTTGCCATAACCAAAACCTTAATCTATCAATAATATGTACCACATTCCACTTTGTTAAATAATAATTCCTTTGTTCTTGCTTGCTGCATTTGGAAAATAATAGCCATACATATTCTATCTTTTTGATTTCTCATGTAATTTTTATATCCCTCAGAGCCATAAACAATATTTCTATTATTTCTCCTAAATTATGAAAACATTCTAAGTTTTTTTAGCATGTTGCATAACCTCCTATTTCAGGACATTCTATTACATATTCTGTTGTCTCATTTATCTCACATTTAACATGGTTTCTTTGATTCACAGCACACATCATTTCCCATTTCACCACCAACTTTTGCAGCATTAGTCTACACATAACATTTTTACCTTCTCCCCCTGCTTTCTTGTATGGCAAGTTTTATTTCTTCCTCCAGTTCCCTCCATTGGTTCTGTATGAAAAAAGTCTATCAAAATGTTTTCATACCACATTCCGCTCTCTCATTTTTCTTTCCAATTCAACTACTTCACCTTCACCTTTGTTCCTCATTCTTTTAAAATTTCTTACCCACTTCCAACAATCTAGGTATTTCTTATACAAACATTTTGCCAGTAATATCTCTTATTCATACTTCATTGTTTTCAAAATCTATTGCAAACACAGTGATGCCAGATATACC
>NC_056726.1:441963737-442013737 GCF_019279795.1 Protopterus annectens
TTTGAATATTTTTCCAGTAAGTGGTAAAACAAAACATATGAACCAATAATGACAAGGCTGCCCATTTCAGAACATTTCATCCATAAAAGGCCACTCAAACCGACCAATAACAGTCAAGGTGCACAATCTCTGCAGAAATAAAAGTCATCTGAAAAATTCCAAATTAAAATTCCAAATTAAAGAGATTTGTAGAGAATGAAGAAGATGCTTCTGACAAACAACTGTATTTCAGTGCTTCATCTACAAATTCAGTGCCTGCTGCCCTTGAAGAATAAAACTGCCTATGTTACTTGAAAAAAATTAGTGTGCTGGTGATATAAAATAGGGAATGACTGGCAAACAGACAACAGGTTCATAGTTAGTAGACATCTCATCCAAAGGATGACATACTCAGGAGTGCAGCTCTGTCCTGATTTTGTGTGCTCAGAGGTGGAGAGGTACGAGTGGCACGTTTTCTTCAGCTTCGCACAGTTCACTGCCACATAGTCTCTATGTATAACTCACACACAAACACCCATATGTCCACATGCACACACCCACACAAACACATGCACACACGTGCACACACAAGTACATATTTGTATACACACACACACACACACACACACACACACACACACACACACACACACACACACACACACACACACACACACACACACACACACACACACATACACATTTTAAAACAAAAATATAAACTGAGGTTCCATCTGCTTGACTTGGTGGCAGCTTAGGAGGATGTCAAAGATCTCACAGCACCAATGAAAAATTTACAGAAAGTTCCCAATGCCCTGGACAAATCTCCCCTGGTAATACAGATACCACCATGTGTCTTCCCTGAAAAAGACCACTAACTTATATGGACTAACCCATTCAACAAAGGATAAATAAATAAATAAAAACAAAATAAATAATTCAGTCCCCAAACTTCCTCAGAGTAATAAGGCAAACTTCTTTCTACCTTATTGTGTGTCTGCATTATGAGGTCTTGTCATTCCACTTCATCTGGTCCATTTTCTGACTTACTGCCTATCCAGGCTCTTCCCACTATTTAACCAATAAACCTGTAACAAAACAGTCAAATTCAGTTTATAATGTGTGACCCCACATTATTATATGTGTGCATGTGTGCATGTGGGAACATATATGCATGTGAATGTGTGTGTGGAGGGATATGTGGTTTTGTGTGTGTGTGTGTGTGTGTGTGTGTGTGTGTGTGTGTGTGTGTGTGTGTGTGTGTGTGTGTGTGTGTGTGTGTTTGCATGTGCACAAGTGTGTGTAACTGAGTAATCTATGCATCTGTACATGCACAGCAGCAACAGGCTGGCATAATAAATCTGTAACATCCTTTCCACAATGTGACTATGAGAAATACACTAGTGTATAATTGTACCCATGACCCAGTATGTAATATTTTGCACCTTAGTAATTCATGATATACCTTAGTAATTCATGATATACATAATCCTAACCCTGTCCATAGTTATAACCTTGCACACTACCTTAAAAAAAACTTTTCCATAATACTACCACAATTCAGACAAATTTGAGCTAACTTTTGATAGGGTTATGGTTATCAAGAAAATTTGTTTTCTTTTTCAATGTACTGTGCTTCAGTTATCTGTGTTGTCAGTATTATGAGTGGTTAACACATTTTGGTCAGTCTTTTGTCTATTAGTCATTTTATATGTCAACCATTTATGATACACAACAAGCAAGAGGTTCTCCGGTTCGATTCTTAGCTGGGGTGCCTTCTATGCGGAGTCTGCATGTCCTCCCTGCAGTCGTGCGGGTTTCCTCCGGGTGCTCCAGTTTCCTCCCAAGTTGCAAAAACATGCATCTGGAGCCTTTCTCCCCGGGCCTCCGCTGAAAATTGGCTTCATTCCAAGTCGGACTTTCCCGGTTAACAAATGTTAAATAAATATATATCTACAGTATATAACTATATTGGAGCAAGCAGAACATTTTGTCGACAGCTGAACTAATTGAAATATACCAGCTTTGTGATAATAAGATTGCAGTACAGTAAGAATCGGAGAATACACCCTTTTCCCCACTGTAGTGTGATCTCAGAGTTGGTATATATAAGTGGCTGGGGCTCCCACCACATAGGGGGGTGCAGTAGAACTTACCCCCCTTGAAAAATATTACTGTTTGTGTTTTTTTAATCCTTTGTGGATCAATATTTGAGTGCTTTGATGTTTTGTGTGTGTAAATCAATGAATGTTCAGCTCCCATATTTGTTTATTTAACAATTTTTTTTACTGGGAAAGTCCAACTGGGACAGAGCCCAGGGAGAAACACTCAAGATGCATGTCTTTGGAAGGTGGGAGGAAACCAGAGCAAACCCACACAAACACAGGGAGGACATGCAGACTCCCCACAGAAGGCACCCCAGCCAAGAATCTCTCTTTTGCTAACCACTGCACCACCCAGTAGATATATAGCACAATCAACATACTTTGGACATGCAGTAGCTCTTATTAACATGTAAACACTCATTTTATATCAATGCATACTGTACCATTTTTTCATGATAGAATCATCAAACTATCTGTGTCTCTGAATCACCCTTCCCTGCACATCACCAGTCAGCACACTATTTCACCTTATGCAGTGCACTTTTTCTGAATACCCACATTATGTTATAATAGATGATAAACTGCCACTATCTACACACTGTAGATAAAACAAAGTTTGATCATGTAATGGAAATTTATTGAATGAAGTGAGTAATCTACTGAGGTTATGTCTTCAAAACATAGAAAATGTTTCCAGTCAGTGCTTTATATAGTTAGATCAGTTCATAAATAGAATCACATATGCATCTGTTAGCAGTCAGTTCAACATCTAGAGTAAGTGATTTAATTTTAATAACCAAAACAAATAATTTTTACAGAAATAATTTGTAGCCAACCCAGAAAGCATAGAATCACTTTCACATGAACAGGCTTCTCAAAAACTTAAATCACTCAAAGGTTGTGTTGAATATTATGTGCATAAAGCTGCTACTTGAGAATTAATTTAATTCTTCACTTGAAACCAGTGGTTTCATTCATTCCTGCAGGGTATTATAATTAATAGTAGCATGTGCTTCTACTTTCTGCAGTACATTAGATCAAAATGAACATAATGCTAAGCTGATGAATTAACGAGAGTCTTTAGACACACAATTAGCTAATGCCCTGCTGCTCAGATGACTGAAGAAAACCACTAAATTTAAGTACAGAATTAATTATATTAACTCTGAACGTACAGATCTGAGCCCCCAGTATTCAGTAAGATATCTGTGGTTTACATTTATGTGATACTGGTTTTTGCAGTAGAGTTTCTCTCTCCTTACATTGCAGGTGAGCTGTTTCTTTATAAATACAGTGCCAGGTTTCATAGTTTCATAGTTTTGTACTAGGCTATCTGCCCTAGGGCATTTATAAGCCTAGCCAGAGTGTATGTGGCTTTTGCCACCCCATGGAATAATACAATTGTGCACAAAATATATTTATTTTAATGTGCCTCTGTCTAGTAGTGACACAGAGATGACCCCTGGGGTAAACCTATGATCTCCCATCCACTCGTCAAGATTTCTCTTGAAAAGAGTCAGTGAGGGGCTCTGCCTAACATGGACTGGGATCCTGTTCCAGAGTGTGGGAAGCCTCTGGGTTAATCTGTCCCTCCAGCATGTCCTGTTCATATTTGTGCTGAGGTTTAGATCTTTAGTTCTTGTGGCTCTGATGGATTTGGATTTTTTGAGGTGGAGCATGTCCATTAATACCGGATTGGACATGGCCTTGTACATCAGGCACAAATCACCTCTAAGCAGGTGGTATGCAACTGAATAGAGCTGGAGTTTCTTTAGTCTGGCAGCATATGACATATGTTGGAGACCCTTGATCCTCTTGGTGAGGTACTTTTGGGGTCTCTCCAACTGCTGCAGGTGCCGGGTGAGGTACATACCAAATGAGGCATTGTATTCAATCATGGGCCTGATAAGGGAGGAGTATAGGGGTACAATGACATCCTTTGATTTGGATGTGAATCCCTTCATGATAAGGTGGGCAAGGTAGAAGGTTTTCCTAACCACTTTGGCGACGTGGGTGTCAAATGAGAGGTCACCGTCAACTTGGGTCCCCAGGTCTCTGATTACTTTTTCAGTACTTAATGGATTACCACCTATGTGGTAATTTGTGGGTACCTTGTTTTTCCCAGAGGGGATGACTATACATTTTTTGGCATTTAGTTTACGGCCATGACTCTGGCACCAGTCATCCATTTCTGTAAGGCCTTTCTGTAGGATGCATGTGTCAGCTGGTGTATCGATTATGGCGCCCAGTTTGCAGTCATCTGCGAACTTTGTCAGCCACAACCCTCCTATGTTTGCTTGTATATCTGAGAAATAAATGCCGAACAGGAGGGGTCCCAAGACAGAGCCCTGTGGTACACCACTTGTGACTGGCTTAGAATCTGACATAGCTCCCACAATTCTGACCTTGTGGGTTCTGTCCTTTAGCCAGTTTGCAACCCATCTTGTGACATACGGGTTTACATTTAAGCTGATGAGCTTGTCTATGATGCCCGAGTGGAGTATTGTGTCGAAGGCTTTTGCTAGGTCCAGGTAGGCTGTATGAACTGCTTTGCCCTCATCGATGGCTCTAGTGACTGTTTCAAAAAAGTCAACCAGGTTCAAAAGGCAGGATCTGCCCTTTACAAAGCCGAATTGGGTAGGATCAAGTGTCTGTAGGTCCCCGATGTCCCTGTTTATGAGTTCCATAATGATCCTTTCCATAGCTTTGCAGACCAGGCTCATTAAGCTTATGAGGCAGTAATTTCCAGGGTCTGTAGAGGTACCTCCTTTGTGGAGTGGAACCACTGTTGCTGTGTGCCACTGTTCAGGTACATATCCTGTAGTAAGGCTAAGATTAAACAGCATTCTTATGTGCGGGTTTAGCTCCTCTTGGAGTTCACATAGCACGCAACCCGGGACACCGTCAGGTCCCATTGATGCTGTATTTTTAGCTTTGCAGAGAGCGGCTCTCACCTGGACATCTGAGATGTCAGGGAGGTTACATTCAGCTGGGATAAATATTTCTTCCTTAGGGGGTGAGGGAGGGGAGAAATTTGCACTGAACCTGTCTGACAGTATGTTGGCGATATCTGTGGGTTCAGTGTATTTTTTGTCATTATAAGCTAACTCTGAGCATATCTGAGGGTTTCCTCCCAGGTTTCTAACATAACTGAAGAAGGCTTTGTGGTTATCTTTAGTGTCTTTAGCGATTTTTCTCTCAAAGTTGGCCTTGGATGATTTTATGAGCGATCATAGTTTTTTGCTAGTGCTGGTCAGAGATGCCTTCCCTTTATGGGATTTTGCTCTGACTTGCAGTAGCTTCCTTCTCTTGTTGTAAAGTTTGTTTATGGCTGGGGTCCACCAGACAGGATGCCTGCCTTTGGTGGAGAGAGTCTTAGTTTTATTTGGGATTGCATGATCCATGCATTCTTGGAGGTGTCCATAGAAAGCATTTGTGAAGGATTCAGCAGTGTGGGATGTGGTTTCCACTGGCCCAGGGGGCTTGAAGGATACCATCTCAGTCTTAAGGGGTGTAAAGTCGGCTTTTGAGAAGTTTCTCACTGTGGTCTTTTGTACTGGGGCTGGAGGTGGGATATGGATTTCCAGGGAGATTAGTTTGTGGTCTGATCTCACTAGTGAGGGGTATACTTCCAGTGTGGAGCATTTTGTTCCCATGTTTCTGATGATCAGGTCCAGTATATTATCTCCCCTTGTGGAAGAGGTGACTAGCTGTTCCATCGCATTTGAGTTAATGAATTCCAGGAACCTTTGGGCTAGAGTGTTAGGGTTTGAATAATGCACCCAGTCTATGTTTGGGTAGTTGAAGTCTCCCAATATGATGGTATTTGGTGAGACATTTATATCCTCCAGTGTCTTCAGGAAGGCTGAATGGGGTTCCTGAGATTGAGAGGGTGGTCTGTAGCATGCTACAAGTTGTACAGCAGTTTTGCCTATGGTTAGTTGCACATGGATGGTCTCCGATGCTTTGTGCGTTGCCACTAACCTGGAGGTGTGGGTGTCTTTGATGAATATGGACACTCCCCCTCCTTTTGTGGTTCGGCCCACGTTTTGCGGCCGAAATGCATGATACGAGGTATAACCTGGTAGAGTTGGGGTGCTCTCGGGAGCCTTGAACGAGGTTTCAGTTACTGCACAGACATCGATGCTCTCCATACTGAGGAGGGCTTCGAGAGCCTGCATCTTGAGATTTAGACTTCTGGCACTGAGCAGCATTACCCTTAGTTTTTTTCCATTTTTGTTTACTAAGGAGGTGGGTTTATCCTTTGAGCCTTGCCTAAAAAAGGCACTATGGGGGTGGCAAGAGCCTTAGCCAATATCTGGAAGCCCAGGGGTGACAGGAGCAAGCCGTCTCTTGCGAAGCAGCGTGGCTTGTCCAGCATGTCATCCCAAGCAGACAGACATTGGATCCCCCTAGAATGACACCAGTAATTGAGCCAATTATTAAAGCTGATCATCTTGTCTTTGTATTGTGGCATCATTCTTGGTGAGGGCAAGATGCTGCTCAGGGTCAGGGTCATACCGGCCTGGGCTACACAATCAGAGAGCTCCTCTATGCCCCTTTTCATGTAGTCCAGGGAGGTACATCTCAGGTCTTTCACACCGGCATGGACAATGACAGAGTCATATTTGTACTTGCTTTGGAGTGACCTGAGTGCTTGTGTTATGTGGCGGATCCTAGCACCCAACAGGCAGCTCACCGTTACCCTCTCCTTGTTCAGCCTGGTAAGCGGAACGTCAGTGTGTCTGACTATAGAGTCACCTATTACTAGTGTATCAGGCATGGTGTTTGGCCTTAAGGTCTGTGATTGTTTAGCACACTGACTTTGTGAACTATGTGTTGCATGTGCTGTGTTTTGAGGTGGTGGTTTCTTGGATGTCTGCTTTGGGAGCCTCTGTTGTTTTGGTAAGTTTTTTATTAGAGCCTCCGAGTATGTCTTTGTGTGTTTATGTGTTTGGTATGAAGTTGTGGTAGGTCTATGTGAGACTAGGTTTGTTGTGTGTGTGGTTACCTTCTCCTCCTGCCTGGTCTTGCCAGTCCTGATTTGATAGGGCTCAGCCTCCAGTTTGGCTATATTGTTGCATCTCTCACATGTATTTGTGTTTGTTGGGAGGAGGAGAGGGTTGTCTGTGTACATGAGGCAATTGTAACATTGCCTCAAGATTCCCAGATTAACCAGCTGAACTGGAGAGGACACCAGTAATCTACCACTCAACATGCTAGAATAGTATAAGGGAGTGCTGTGAAACTGGGTCAGAGAGGACTTTAAGGGAAGTGGGTATTCACGGGGATTGTAGGTGGATGTAGTGCTTACTTTAGTTTAAGAGTGCTTCACTTTGAAAGAAAAAATTCTAGGAGCAAGTGCTAGGCTTTTAGTATAGAGAATGGACTGATTTTATTGAAAGTAGAGTAAGGGAAAAACTGAAGAGCAGACTTGGCGGAGCCAGAAATAGTTTAAGCTTGTTTAACCTCCACTGCGCTATGCGCACAATCGTGCAAAATCACGCAAAAGCGGATTTTAAACAGGGAACTTCAAAAGAGCTAGAAATGGTCCAAAACGACCAATTACTACAAGCTCTTGTGCTGAGGTCACTCCTTCAGGGACAGATAGGCTGCTCAAGGCTCCCCACTCCCACTGGTGAGCAAAGAAACGTCCTTCTATCCAAGTAAGGCAATGGGCAACACAGGAACTATATCACAGTCCAGAATACAGCAAAGCCTGTATAATGGACTAATCTAGTCGAGAAAAGGCGGGAAAACAAGGATTTTTTTGTTTGTTTTTTTTGTTTTTTGAGTTAGAAACTACAGAAAAATGCAGGAAACAGCAGTAAATTAATTACACAGGCTAGCGAACTTTAGTGGGCAGCCTCAACAGTTAAATTAAACAAACACATTTTCGACAAACTGTAACTTAAGTGCAGATAATGTACAATGCAAAAAACAGGTATTAAGGCAGTTTAAACTTGTTTAAAGCAAGAATAAGAAGGTTGCTTAGGTAAAACAGCAAAAAAATACTTAAATCAGGAAAGTAGTCGCTTTTCTTAGTTCTCTGCTGATAGCACCACTCTGCAGGACCATGAGGAGCTGTTCCTGAGTAGTATAGTCAGAAAAAAACGCTCGGAAGCGGATTTTAAACAGGGAACTTCAAAAGAGCTAGAAATGGTCCAAAACGACCAATTACTACAAGCTCTTGTGCTGAGGTCACTCCTTCAGGGACAGATAGGCTGCTCAAGGCTCCCCACTCCCACTGGTGAACAAAGAAACTTCCTTCTATCCAAGTAAGGCAATGGGCAACACAGGAACTATATCACAGTCCAGAATACAGCAAAGCCTGTATAATGGACTAATCTAGTCGAGAAAAGGCGGGAAAACAAGGATTTTTTTTGTTTTTGGTTTTTTTTTTTTTGTTTTTTTTAGTTAGAAACTACAGAAAAATGCAGGAAACAGCAGTAAATTAATTACACAGGCTAGCACACTTTAGTGGGTAGCTTCAACAGTTAAATTAAACAAACAAACTTTTGACAAACTGTAACTTAAGTGCAGATAATGTACAATGCAAAAAACATGTAATAAGGCAGTTTAAACTTGTTAAAAGGAAGAATAAGAAGGTCGCTTAAGTAAAACAGCAAAAAAATACTTAAATCAGGAAAGTAGTCGCTTTTCTTAGTTCTCTGCTGATAGCACCACTCTGCAGGACCACGAGGAGCTGTTGCTGAGTAGTATAGCCAGAAAAAAACGCTCAGAAGCGAATTTTAAACAGGGAACTTCAAAAGAGCTAGAAATGGTCCAAAACAACCAATTACTACAAGCTCTTGTGCTGAGGTCACTCCTTCAGGGACAGATAGGCTGCTCAAGGCTCCCCACTCCCACTGGTGAGCAAAGAAACTTCCTTCTATCCAAGTAAAGCAATGGGCAACACAGGAACTATATCACAGTCCAGAATACAGCAAAGCCTGTATAATGGACTAATCTAGTCGAGAAAAGGCGGGAAAACAAGGATTTTTTTTTTTTTTGTTTTTTTGAGTTAGAAACTACAGAAAAATGCAGGAAACAGCAGTAAATTAATTACACAGGCTAGCGCACTTTAGAGGGCAGCCTCAACAGTTAAATTAAACAAACAAACTTTCGACAAACTGTAACTTAAGTGCAGATAATGTACAATGCAAAAAAATGGTAATAAGGCAGTTTAAACTTGTTTAAAGCAAGAATAAGAAGGTTGCTTAGGTAAAACAGCAACAAAATACTTAAATCAGGAAAGTAGTCGCTTTTCTTAGTTTTCTGCTGCTAGCACCACTCTGCAGGACCACAAGGAGCTGTTGCTGAGTAGTATAGTCAGAAAAAAACGCTCGGAAGCGGATTTTAAACAGGGAACTTCAAAAGAGCTAGAAATGGTCCAAAACGACCAATTACTACAAGCTCTTGTGCTGATGTCACTCCTTCAGGGACAGATAGGCTACTCAAGGCTCCCCACTTCCACTGGTGAGCAAAGAAACTTCCTTCTATCCAAGTAAGGCAATGGGCAACACAGGAACTATATCACAGTCCAGAATACAGCAAAGCCTGCATAATGGACTAATCTAGTCGAGAAAAGGTGGGAAAACAAGGATTTTTTTTGTTTTTTGTTTTTTTTTTTTTGTTTTTTGAGTTAGAAACTACAGAAAAATGCAGGAAACAACAGTAAATTAATTACACAGGCTAGCACACTTTAGTGGGCAGCCTCAACAGTTAAATTAAACAAACAAACTTTCGACAAACTGTAACTTAAGTGCAGATAATGTACAATACAAAAAACATGCAATAAGGCAGTTTAAACTTGTTTAAAGCAAGAATAAGAAGGTTGCTTAAGTAAAACAGCAAAAAAATACTTAAATCAGGAAAGTAGTCGCTTTTCTTAGTTCTCTGCTGATAGCACCACTGTGCAGGACCACGAGGAGCTGTTCCTGAGTAGTATCGTCAGAAAAAAATGCTCGGAAGCGGATTTTAAACAGGGAACTTCAAAAGAACTAGAAATGGTCCAAAACGACCAGTTACTACAAGCTCTTGTGCTGAGGTCACTCCTTCAGGGACAGATAGGCTGCTCAAGGCTCCCCACTCCCACTGGTGAGCAAAGAAACTTCCTTCTATCCAAGTAAAGCAATGGGCAACACAGGAACTATATCACAGTCCAGAATACAGCAAAGCCTGTATAATGGACTAATCTAGTCGAGAAAAGGCGGGAAAACAAGGATTTTTTTGTTTTTGTTTTTTGTTTTTTGAGTTAGAAACTACAGAAAAATGCAGGAAACAGCAGTAAATTAATTACACAGGCTAGCGCACTTTAGTGGGCAGCCTCAACAGTTAAATTAAACAAACAAACTTTCGACAAACTGTAACTTAAGTGCAGATAATGTACAATGCAAAAAACAGGTAATAAGGCAGTTTAAACTTGTTTAAAGCAAGAATAAGAAGGCCGCTTAGGTAAAACAGCAAAAAAATACTTAAATCAGGAAAGTAGTCGCTTTTCTTAGTTCTCTGCTGCTAGCACCACTCTGCAGGACCACGAGGAGCTGTTGCTGAGTAGTATAGTCAGAAAAAAACGCTCGGAAGTGGATTTTAAACAGGGAACTTCAAAAGAGCTAGACATCTACAACAACTGGAAAGGCCACAGAAATACCTCACAAAGAGGATTACCGGCCTCAAACAGATGCCCTATGCAGACCGTCTCAAAATACTCCAGCTTTACTCCATCACATATCACCTACTCAGAGGTGATCTCTGCCTAACATATAAAGTTATGTCAAACCCAGAGCTGTTGGACATGCTCCATTTAAATAAATCACAATTCCTCTGAGCTACATGCTCTAGGGACCTAAACCTTGTCACCACAATAAACAGAACATGTCGGAGGGATAGATTCCTGTCCCAGAGACTTCCCATACTCTGGAATAAACTACCTATCCATATCAAACAATGCTCCTCATTAGCACTCTTCAAGAAAAATCTTGATGATTGGATGGGAAATAGGAAATTCACCCCAGGGATCACCTCTGTGGCTCTGCTCGACAGTGGCACAGGAAAATAATTTTCTTGGGTGGCAAAAGCCAGGGTACCTTTTTGGCAGGGATTGTATAGGCCCCAGGGCCGATAGCCTAGTACCTAGTACCTACCTAGGAACCTATGTCTAATAATGGTGGCTGCCAAAAAAAACAATTACTAGAAAATGGAAATCAAAATCTAAACCAACTATACTGGAAGTAGTGAATATGGTAACAGAGATAAAACAACTGGAATTGAGATCTTAGGAAAAAGGTAGGAGCAAACTACATAGGGAAAATGGGAACTGTGGGTATAATACATACAATGGAGGAATGAGGTTTAAAAGGCAGCAGGACTTAAACGAACTATGTAATGTTTGAGTGAGAAAGATTGGGTAGATTATAAGTGATGTATAAAGTTTGCAACTGGGAGTGCGTCAGTATGGTATGTGATGTAAAATGCTTGCAACTAGGATTGTGTCTGTGTGGTTTGTTTTCATTTATATAAATGTATGATTGCGTATGTAGTAAGTGATGGGTAAATAAAGATGTTTCTTGCTGAAAAAAAGGCAGGCATTGAATAATTTATGTAATGTTGTTTAGGTCATATGATATAAAGCAATATATGTCAATTATAATGTTTGTTATTTTAATATAGTTTGATTACTTTTATATGAATGTAAATTTGCCTATGTTGTTGTTGTTGTTGTTGTTGTTGTGTCTTTCGGCTTTTCGCGGTTAGGGGTTCGCCACAGTGGAACTCTGGTCCGCTAATGATTGCTAGTTGATTTTTATGTGCTGAGTTGCCAACCCTAACACACAACCTTCAACAAAGGTACGCCCATTCACGCATGTCTCCACGCAGAAGACGCTCTAGCTGAGAGTCGATCCGTTCAGCATCTTACTGTGAGGCAACAGCGCTACCACAGCACCACCACCACGGATAAATTTGCCTATGTCACAAGTGATAATTCAATAAAGGTATTAGAAAAACAAGAAAATACAAGTGGTCAATCATGTAAGCATTAACAGACATTTTTTACCCTTTTCAGCTTTATGTGCTGCATTCTGTTCAGTAAATTTTTACATGAAAAAAATATGAACCCCTATATTACCTGCTAGATAGCAAACTGGCTCACTGACAGAACCCACTTTGTTAGTGTTGCAGGCATAATCTTAACTTAAAGAGTGGTTATCAGTGGTGTTCTCTGGTGATCAGTCCTGGAACCACTGCTCATTGCCTTAAGGCAGGCACCAAAGGCCTGCAGCTGACAAACTCTGCCAATGACTGCAAACCTGGAGATGTCATAAATACCACAAATGACCTGCACATTCTGCAGGAGAGCCTAATTCATGCAAATAAGTGGTGCTTGGTCTCAAATAAAATGCCAAAAAATGCAGCACTGGGTCCTTTAGCCAACCTGAGCACGCCAGTTCTTATCACATAGGTGACATCCTCCTAAAAACTGATTTAGTTATTAGGGACTTAGACAGTTTAATTGATATCGAATGATCCTTTGACCTCCATGTTACCACTGTTGTTAGGAAATCTTCTTATATAGTCAGATAAATCACAAGGGGCATATGTTGTGGCTCCAGGAGAGTCATTGTCTCCCATTACTCCTCTTTTATCAGACCAATAATAACATATAATGGGCCTTTTGGGATGTATTTGACCAGCCATATTAACCCCCCCCCCCCCGGAGACCACAGCCTTTCCTTACCAAAACAATCAAGGACAAATCCTCCTTGCATTACCTTGGCCACCTTAAAATGCTCACACTCGTTTACATTTCCTACTAACTACAGAGCATTGAAAGACTGGGTCCTTTGTAGCATCCTACACATCCACAAAACAAGTATCACCCTAAACACCTACTCAAGACACAATGCCTCTTTTATGGAATAGACTCCACTTAGAGGTTAAGCAATGTATCACTAGGATCCATTTTAAGTGTAACTTGAACAACTGAGTGGGCAATAATATGTACACCTCCAGTGTGGCCCCTGTGGCCCTTATGGAAAGGGGGAACTAATGGGGGGTATCAATTCATGTCTTGGTAAATGGGTGGGAAAGTTGGCTAGGCTACAAATGGTCCATTGAGTCAACAGTCTAGTATGAAACTATGAACTCATATGAGCATGTTTGACAATTTCTGTTATTTGAATCCCCTTCATTCTTTGTACGTACTGTTCTTATATGTATCATGAACAAATGATTCCCTCCAAAAGTGGTTCACCTGAAGAAATAACATTTTCATGTACTAATCCTGCTTGGAGTAGTACAAAGAATCATGCATGTGTTTTGAACATTTTCATTTATTAATTTTGATTATATCATACTCAGCTTACTGTTGCCCCCCCCTATTCCTGCTCTCTTTTGTGCAGCTGCAGCCACTTCCTTCCCTCTTAGTTGTCTGAATTGAAGCATAATACATTGTGCCATTTGGAAAACAGCTCATATTATTCCATTTCATAAAAGTGGTAACTCCACTGAACTTTCTAATTATAGACCTATCGCCATACTATCTCCCCTAGCCAAAATAATGGAGAAATGCATACAAAAACAACTTTTAAACCACCTGACCCACAATAATCTCCTAGCTTCATCCCAGCATGGTTTCAGACCAGCCCACAGTACTACCACTGCCCTTCTCACATTCTCCCACAAAATAAACCAAAACAGCAATCAAAACCTAGTTTCCTCTGCCCTCTTCCTCGACTTGTCAAAAGCATTTGACATGGTTAACCACAACCTACTCTTAAACTCTCTCAAATCCCTGTCCATAGAAAACCCTGCAATCAAATGGTTCCACTCTTACTTGCACAGTAGGCAGCAAGCAGTCCCGTGGAAAGAGCATCTATCTCCTCTTTTACCTGTCACTCTAGGAGTACCTCAAGATTCTATTCTGGGTCCCCTCCTTTTCTCTATTTTTCATAAATGACCTGCCCAAAGCTATCCCTCATGCTACTACTATACAGTACTCAGACGACTCCATGCTAATCTGCTCTGCCACAACTCCTACAGAATTACAATCCCTATCCCAAACAACCTTCAAGAAAGTAGAGAACTGGCTTAATAAATGTCAGCTCTTATTAAACCCAAACAAAACCAAACTTCTATTATTCTCCCCACCCGTAAGATAACACCACCAACATTTTCAGTCTCTTCTCAGAATGGCACCATAATTTCTCCAGAACCAACTACTAAACTGCTAGTTTTAATCATTGATAATAATCTAAACTACAATGCCCATATAGACAAAACTATAAAAACAGTAAAAAAAAATAGGCTCCATGTATAGGATTAAGAAATTTCTAACCCCAACTGCCAGAACAGCCATAGCTCGCACGCATCTTCTGTCATCCTTTCTCTATGCATCACCCATCCTCACTAACTTATCCAAATCAAATCTCAACAAAATCACTAAATGTTACAACAATATAGCGAGATTTGCCACAGGCTCAGAATACAGAACTCACCACTGCACAGTGGCGGCTGGTGACTTCAAATCAAAGGGAGGGCTGCAGGAGACAGCTGAATGGGTGGGGTCAAGGGGAATGGGTGTGGCCAACTAGAAAGGGGAGGAGCTATGCTCAAAATCACAAAAACTAACTTTAATTAAATACGCTGCCCTTGGTGCCAAACCATCATTATGAGAGTCCAGTCAAGACAAAAATAAGTGTAGAAGAATAAAAGTATTTAATGCATTGGCTGCATGACAGCTTACTTAATATCTAGATGGAAACAAAAGGTTGTGAGGCATGAAAAAATAAATTACTTTTTAAATACATTACTGGAATGCCAGTCAAAATCAAGTATAAGAAAAACAAGAAGCACTCAACTCAAACCACTTCTCCTTGCACTGCAGTTCTAATTATAATTTATATTCAGCTTAAAGTACCAAGTAACATGCTGAAAGTAGAAATCTCTGTGATGTCCCCACTTGTAAAAATGTTTCTTATCCAAAAAAGACCTGCTGCCTGACAGCTATCTACTTGTTTCATGGGGAAAACATGATCAAAGTAAAAACTGAAAAGTAAACAAGAAACAAGCTCAAGATACACTGCTTAAAGGATTACTGTACAGGTTATGGACCACACATGATTGGCATTCTGTTTAGTTTATGGGTAAAGTCTGTAGAGATGACTGGAAGTCTCCAACAAGTGTAATGAGCATGTCCTTTAATACCCAAGGCATATACATTATCTAGTCAAGTATTCTCTGCATGGCAACAACAGAAAGGCTTTCAATGTTGGCAATTCTTTAACAGTATGCTTATTAAAGCTTACTTGCATCTTACAATCTCAGACAAGCTTACCTTATGGTCATTAAAGCATTGCTACTTAAACACAGAGCAACAGGCACTTTCTGAGTAATAAGCATAAATCAACAGTACAAAAATATGACAGAAACCAGACCGTTCTGCAAAATCAAGGACAGATGAAAAGCCACTCTAGTACTTGTGTCTACCTTGGATGGGGGGACACACTGCACATTTACACTGCATAACTTCTCCTTGCCTTGCTTGGACACATCCAGAGTCACTACATGGGGGAGTGGAGTGCAACAAGTATGTCACAATTTGAAATGTCTCTGGCTGACTGTGATGGCCCTGACACATTTGTCATACCTCTCAACCTCAGAGCAAGAAATCTGGACAAAACCATACACAGAAGTGGGACAAAGGCCCAAAAATAAGGAATTTTTTTAAATATTGCTCTAATAAACTTAGAAAGATAATAGAATAGGTCTTGCATTAGTATGACTTTTCTGAAGGGTATAAAATCTGAAACTCAAATGTCTGTCATTATTTTTTAACTTCAGTCTTTAGTGATTTGTCACTAATTTGCCAAAAAACACAGTTTTATGAAAAATGGACCAAAAATGTGATGCAAAAATATAAAATAGCCACACAATACAGCTGGGAACCTGTCAAAGAAGGGACACTTTAAAATTAGTACTCCTAACTTGAGCAGCTGACAAAATAAAAGAATCTACATGCATTTCAAATAATCTATAACTTTGATTATTACAGTTATTTCTTAATTGTAAACCCAAAATTGCTATTTTGCAGAGGGATTATTAGGGGGAAGAGCAACATTTTGAGCCAAAATCGGGGACAGTTGAGAGGTTGGCTATGCCTAATTCTGTAAAGCAATTTATTTGCATGTACCTCTCAACCTGTTAATGCAGTAAATCTGAACAAGGTCAAATATATTGGGGAACATATAAACAGTACTAAAAATTGCTCTTGTATAAATTGAGACAGTTGATAGAATAACAGTTCTTACTTCAGCATGCATTTTTCTGAAGGTTATGAAGTCTGAAACTCAGTGTATCATTATTTAGTGACTTAATTTCTAAATGATTTGCCAGAAAACTACAAATTTTATGAAGAACAAACCAAAAATAAGAAGCAAAAATCTATTAATTCTTTGAAAATCTGGACAGTTGGGAGGTATAGTTCAGCTGGGCCTGTCTGAGTTTGCTGCCCTTCCACCCTGACAAAATTATGGTTGAATGGAGCCTCTGCTGCCATTCCAATGAACCATTACTTGGCTATTTCACTCCATTTACCATAAAAACACTAATGTGCATACTGCTTTACTTCTATGATGAGTTGGACTTCATTTGAAAGTTTTATTTTGTATTTTACAGCACAAACACTAAGCCATCTGCTAAACAAAGCAATGCAGTCTCACAATGAAAACTTAGCATTAAAACTTCTCTGCCCTTGAAACTCACATTAATTGAAACAACATTGAAACCCACATTCAAAGAAAATACATTTTGCCAGTGGCAGATAAAGATTAATTTTGGGCTGTTTTCAAATCATAGGCCCCTTGCATATGAAACATGCATGTGCTCTTTGATACACCTTCCTCATTGTACTAAATTATATTCCTTGTACAATACAGTACAGTTGTTAGAGGGCATTTTAAATTTGTTTTGAACATTTTTCCAGTAAGCAATGAAACAAAATGCATGCACCCATAATGGCAAACTGCCCAGTTCAGAACATTTATCATAAAAGTCTACTCAGACTTCCACAGTCCACCATTATTAGTAAATATGCACAATTCTACAGTCAACCATTATCAGTAAATATGCACAATTCCACAGTCCACCATTATCAGTAAATATGCACAATTCTACAGTCCATTATCAGTAAATATGCACAATTCTACAGTCCATTATCAGTAAATATGCACAATCTCTGAAGAAGTAAAAGTCATCTAAATAATTCCACATTAAAGAAATCTGTAACTAATGAAGAGGTTGCTGCTAGGAAACACCTTTATATTTCCTGGTTTCATCGAAAAATAAAGTGTCTGTTGCCCCTCAGGAATAAATTGACTATATTACATTAAAACAATAAGCTAGTAATATTGCAAGAGGAAATGGATGGCAAACTGATAACAGACTCATAGTTAGTATCTTCACCAAGGAGAACATTCTCAGTACGGCAGCATCCACCCCTTGTGGGAGTAGAACCCACAGCCTTCTGCATCAAAAGCAAGTACACAACCTGTTGTGCTATTAACAAGGCAAACTAACTTCACTTAAGCAACACTAAACTTCTGTTCCCCTGCAGCTCTCAGCCCCTTGTAAAATCTACTCAATACTCAACTGCATCTCAACTTCGCAGCACAAGAAAACTGGAAAAAGCCAAAATATATTGGGGGGGGCTCAAAATCCCAAAAACCAGGGACACATTAAACATTGCTTGTATAATCTTGGAAAGTTGCTAGAATAAAATGCTGTGTTACCACCATACATTTTACTGCCAAGGTCCCTGTGCAAAACAGTCAGAGCAACATACCACTACGCCAAATCAGCTGCTTTGTGAAAGAGAGGAAGACTGAAACTTAAATGGCTATCATTTACTGAATTCAGTTCTCACCACAGCTGTCAACCTCTTAGTACAAAACACCTGGACAAACCCAGTAATGAGGGAATACAGCCCTTAAACATATTCAATGAATTCAGTTCTTGCCATAGCTGTCAACCGTAGCACAAAAAACCTGGACAAAGCCAATAATGGGGGAATACAGTCCCAAAAATAGGGACAAATTTCAAATATTCATCTTATAAACTTAGAAAATTGCTAGAATAAAAGGTTGTGTTACGGCTGTGTTACTATGTATTTTCTGAAGAACATGAAGTCTGAAATTTAAATGCCTGTCAATTTTACTGCTGACAGAACAAAAACAATTTTCAGCAAAGATCCAGGGAGAAATATTGCAGACACGTCTTTGTAAAATGACAGGGCACCATAGCAAATCCACACAAACACAGGGAGGAGATGCAGACTCCACACAGAAGGCACCCCAGCCAAGAATCAAACCAGAAAACCTATAGCTGTGAGGCAACAATGCTACCACTGCACTATCAAATATTAAGCATTGCAGCATTTACAAACCACAGATATTATGAGGAACAGATCAGATCAAATATGAGGCAAAAATCTGCAATTTTATTTTTACAAATGGTGGTGGGTAGGGAATTCAGGTCTTTAACACCTGCATACAAGGTACAGGGTTCAAGACTGAGGTATTCCCTACCACACACACACCTGTAGTAGCAAACCACAAAAACTAAATATACTGCCCTGGGTGCCAAACCATCATTATGAGAATCCAATCAAGACAAAATGAAGTGTAGAAAAATAAAAATATTTCAATGCATTGGCTGCATGACAGCGTAATATCTAGATGGAAACAAAAAAGGTTGTGAGGCTTGAAAAAATAAATTATTTTTTTTTAGATATATTAATGGAATGTCAGTCAAAATCAAGTATAAGAAAAACAAGCAGCACTCAACTCAAACCACTTCTTGCACTGCAGTTCTAATTATAATTTATATTCAGCTTTATTAAAGTAACAAGTAACATGCTGAAAGTAGAAATCTCTGATGCCCCCACTTGTAAAAATGTTCCTTATCCAAAAAAAGACCTGCTGCCTGACATCTACTTGTTTCATGGGGAAAGCATGATCAAAGTAAAAAATGAAAAGCAAACAAGAAATAAGCTCAAGATACATTGCTTAAAAGGATTACTGTACAGGTTATGGACCATGCGATTGGCATTCGGTTTACGGGTAAAGCCTGCAGAGATGACTGGAAGTCTCCAAGTGTAATGAGACTCTTAAAATAATGTAATTCTGTCCTTTATTACAAATACTGGCATATGCATTTCAATACCCAAGGCTTATACATTATCTAGTTAAGTATTCTCTGACTACATGGCAACAGAAAGGCTTTCAATGTTGGCAATTCTTTAACAGTATGCTTATTAAAGCTTACTTGCATCTTGCAATCTCAGCCAAGCTTACCTGATGGTCATTAAAGTATTGCTACTTAAACACAGAGCAACAGACACTTTGAGTAATAAGCATAAATCAACAGTACAAAAAATATGACAGAAACCAGACCATTCTGTAAAAATCAAGGACAGATGAAAAGCCACTCTAGTACTTGTGTCTACCTTGGATGGGTGGGATTCTCTGCACATTTACATGAGCTACAATACTTACTTTAATTCTGCACCTTCCACTCTGTTCTTCTTCTCTAACTTCTTTTCTTTCTTCTTCTTTCTTCTTCCGTTCTTCTTCCTTCAGGCTAGGCTAGCACAGGCTGCACAGCACAGCTGACAAAATCCGCCCAAATAAAAAAAAAATTAAAATCCAATGCCAATTGGCAAATTATAAAATCGGACACCACAAGTCAAGCCCACAACTCAACTGACTGATTCTCGCTCTTTTCCCAGCACATAAAGCCCGGGAAGAGAGCGACAACCAATCAGCAGCCTTTAGCCCAGCAAGCACGTCATGACGTGCCTGCGGACGTCGCAGTCCGAGCCCCTTCCAATTCTATGCGATTTGAAACTGCATAGACTTCTGGGCATCACAATGATGCCTTCATTACACCACCGGGCTGCAATCAAAACAAAAAAAAAATCTGTTTAAAACCACCACAGCCTGAGGAGGTTAAGTGCGCATGCACGTACTTCCGGGTCGCGGACTCGAATTAAAGTTATAAACAGCTGCAAAGGTATTTTTTTTTTTTTACAGATTTCTTCTTCTACAGATTTCTTCTTCTTTTTAGCTGAGGGGGCTGCAGTCTGGCAGTCCGATGCCACGAGCCGCCCCTGCCACTGCCACAATCTTCAAAAATGTGGTTGGCTAGAGCTACCCAACCAGCTCTATTATCACCAACTCATAGTAACTCATAAAATCCTCCACCAATCTTCCCTCACCCCCAGTCTAGCTAATATCATTATCCCATATTGCAACCTAGCATCCCTTCGCTCTTCCAGCAGAATGCTAGTACAACCTACCAAAGCCAACAACTCTGCCTGGGATTCCTTATTCTCTAACACTGCTGGTAAAAATGGAACTCCCTTCCTGGTGAACTAACCACAAATTGCTCCTTGCCTCACTTCAAAATATCACTAAAGACACACATGTACAATAACTGGCTATGTCCTTGTCTAAACCCTGACTAAAATTCAAATTATTCACTCTGAGTTACTTCACTGACTTGAGTTTCAACTAAAGCTTGTCTCAGCCTTAGCTAGTCCCAGTCTAATCCAACATTACTCATATAATCTATTAAGCCATCTTAGCTATCTAAGAGAATTGCCCTTTTCTCTCTTTGTACCCTCCTTCAACTAATTTTGTCTTCCCCTTTATATTAGCTCTTGCTTCCATTATCAGAACTGTAACCTCCATTCTCAGCCTCTGCTGCTTTCTACCTAACCTACCCTTCTCTTATCTCATTCTTCCTCTCTTTCTTTATAAATGATCTTCCTCTACCTGTTTCCTCTTCTTATACCCTCATTTCTCTTACATGTTTAATTTTTTTTCTCCCTTTATAGTTTCCCTCCACCTCCCATGTTGTTGTTGACTTTCTCTTATCCAAATATAACCTTACTTTGAACCTTTTTCATTATGGAACCTATTTGTAGTTGTCTTTTTATTTTTGTTAAATTGCTTAATATCGCTGTAAATATTACCTTACTCAGACCATTCTCTTAAATATGTAACCTATGTGTATTTTTCTTTTGATTTTGTTAATTGCTAAATATTACTGTATACTGCATTTTAAATGTTTATCTGCTTGGAGCTTTTCTCCCCGGGCCTCCGCTGAAAATGGATATGCATCCAGTCGGACTTTCCCGGTTAACAAATGTAAAATAAATAATAAATAAATAAATAAAATTGTGAGGTATGTGATGACCCACCACTGCCAACCAGTAATCAAGGAGCCTCAGTCCTCACCACTGGCAACACTGGAGGACGTTCACTGGGAGGATAACAGGTACACACACAGTATTTCTATCAAATGCATTTTCCTTTAAGAGCACACAGAGACCACAGACAGTCCAGGGCTAGTTTCTCACTCTTTCTCCAGATCCCCACTAGCACAGCTATAGAGTTGAGATCTCAGCTGAGTGACCAAGCCAAGACCTCCAGCACCCTTTCTGTCCAACCAGTGCTTCGTGTCCCTGCCCAAGTAGCTGACACACACACTCTTTGAGGTTTGATTTACACACATACACACACACACACACACACACACACACACACACACACACACACACACACACACACACACACACACACACACCTGGGAAAGGCTGGCACAGGTTTACTAGCTATGCCCCCCTTCTGCCCAGACCATAAGGTAGTTACCACTGCCACCAGTCACTCCTTATCAGCTACTTTAATGCACTTAATGAAGGGTGTCCAATCTTACTGCCTAACATTAATATTAATACAATGGTAGTTTGACCAAGAGCAAGGTTATTAGAAGTGGCCCACACAATGTTACCAAATAAATATGCAAGTACTCTCAAAATTTAAATATCTCTACACAGATCAGCCACAATGACATTTTTAAATATATTTAATAATAAATAATAAAAGAACAAGAAAATACTAAGTATATATTCACAATGACATCAGAGTTCAAAACCAAAGGAAATATATAAAATAACATTGCAGTACAGGTTCACACAAAAAATAAAATATCTAAACTAAGCTTCACTATTCTTGACTGTATCTAAGAGAGTTACTATACCCTAATAACTTACTTAGAACAAATCAGATGTGGTGAATTGTTCTTGTTGTCAGGTCCAAGACAGAATGCAGACTGCACTGTCTCACTGAGAGACTTCACAAAATAATATGTAAAATATCACTGCTGGAATAGCTTGCAGAATGACATAATTTCTGGTCATCTGACTTCTAGTTCCCAGGCAAAACCCCCAATGCGGGCAGCATTTACTATCTACCTGTAAAAATACATAGACAAGGGCTTTTGCTCAGGTCTTTGGCAGGTGCTGGAAGTCATAAAAAATTGCATTCCTTCATGCTTCCAAAGTAGCAAATAGTTCACCCCAAAGACAATACAGAAAGCTTCCTAATACAGACTTTGTAGCCTGTCAGATCGCCTCTTTAGGGTTTCGCCTATAAAGTAATTTAATTTCAAATATTTTTCTAAAGTTCGCTGGACTGAGGTTAACTCTCCGATTTCCTCTGTTAACATATACATTTAAACAGTTACAACAGTGCCTGCACATTTCTGTTCTCTTCCAAGTAGGACATACTGTGGATACATTTTAAGCACAAGCTCTTTACAAATACTTTTTCAACACAAACATCTGTATACAGCAGTTTGATATGCACATGACATATAGTTCTAATACATTTGTAACACAAGAATCTTATATAAATTAGTTTGTTATTCACAAATGACATGTAATTATTTACAAAATTCCAGCTAGTTGTGCTGGCAGTACCTCCTTTTGTCACAAGGTACAATACCAGGCCTTCCCATCATTCCCTCAGTGAGAACTGCCCCGTTAGTCTCAAGAACTCCTGTTTTTTTTTCTCTCTCTTATTTGACATCCATCAGGTTATGTCAGGCTGCAGCAGCAACTTTCACATTGTTTGCTATTTTCTTTTGGAATTAATTTTTGCCTCTATTTTGTCTTTTTTAATTTTTGAAGCCTCTCTTCTCTGACCTCAGGAAGCTGCATTTCACATATTATTACCAGTTGCTTGCCATTGATTCCTTTAAGGGTGGGAGCTATACAGCAGGGTCCCCTGAAGCTTTTTGGGAGTTTTTCCTCATGACCCACTCCTTCAGGCATGGGTACACATTTACAAGTGGTCATGGGAATGCATGCTTTTCACACATTGTCTATGGAAACTGATGCTTCTTTAGGCATCCATAGAAGTAACTACAGAGCCATGATGTCACTACCCTTCATTTCTACAAGTGTAGTTGACCTACAGTCACTGCCTTAACTGCGGCCAGCCCTCCTGACCCCAGGCCTACTGAACTGGGTTATATGGTGGTGCAGACAGAAGCTCCTTCCCCAAACCAACACTGGCCCTTATTCTTCTCCGTGAATGTTCTTTCACTTCTATTCTACCTTCAAGCCCTTCTACAAAAATAAATCATTTAACTGGCCTCTAAGTTGTTCTGCACTTCCAATCATGAACTAATTTCCTCATTCACTACTTCATTCCTGTCATTCTGTGTATTTTCTTCTGTACTTTGTTATTGTATCATTCATACTTCAGCCCATCCTTTGTGTAGTGGTACTATGTAATTAGTCAGCTTGCATTGTTTCTGGATTTTATTCATATATGTTCTTTTTGTACAGACTGTTATTTACCTTGGATTATAGTACTTCGTTATTTAGTCTCATCCTCTCTCACCTGGTCCATGTTCAGAAATGATCACTGGCCAATATACATAACTTGTTAGCTAAAGCACATAAGCATTTATAGGGAATATGGAGACAAGTGTGTTGTATGTTATAGAAAATTAATCATACAGTTATAGATGTCTGCATTCCACTTTAAATCAAATGTGCCAAGGAATTTCTAAACTTGGAGGTGAGAGATGTAATAAGTAACTCTGTTTGCAGGACTGATCTGCTAATGGGATACTGTCTTATAAAGTGAAGCAAGTAGAATAAGCATTGCCTTGTCACCCCCCCCCCCAGCCCATGTCAGCTTCTCCACTACCCATTCAGGTAATCAAACCCAGGTCATCTGGGTTATAGCTAGGGGGCTTCATTTTTCGATGCCATAGTGCCAGTTGCTTCTAAATATTCAAAACATTTCTTTCTTTCTTTCAGCTGGGATTGTGTGATGTTCCTTTTAAACTTAAATTCAATGTCCATAGATTTCAGCTTCTGTCCATCTTCTATTCTTCTGAAAAGAAGAACTTGTGACCTTTTCCAGTCCGCAGTAACATTGCTGTCCTCTAATCTTTCATTAAAGGGGCATGCCCATATTTCCCTTCAGTTCTCTTACAATTAATTTTTCTGAACCTTTAGAGCAAGTATTTTTTCTTGACCCCTTTCTTTCTGTGAAAGGGCCCATATTGACATATTTATTCCCAGTACTTCTGCTGACTATTTATGATAAATCCTTCCTGTTCCTGCAAAAAACTAATTAGGGGTACATGTTATAGCCTTAATTGTTCATTAGTGTATTCTGCCCATCCTTATCCTCTTTATTAACATTAATTTCCATTTTTTGCCTTTCTATGATCCTGCATGCAAGTATAAAATATTTAATCCCCCTTCTCAACTGATTTGTCTCTTTCACTCCATTTAGATATTTGCTTTATTCACTGCATTTCTTTCTTCCCTCTGCTGCCATTGGAATTGTTTTTGTATTGTCTTTCTCCTTCTCTTTCTGTCTGTATTTCCTTACCTGTTCAGATCACCTAAATTGAGAACCACTGCATTATTTTGTTTAGATTACTGTTTCACACTTGATAGTAGTATTTATGCATCTCAGTGTTCTTCCACACTACTTTCATGCAAGTGTCATGCAATTATGTTTCTAGCTTTCTTTTTAATCTATCTGTAAGATTAGCTTTAAAGATTAGGGGGATAAAAGGGTTTCCAGCTAATTCTAAACTGCACTGAAAGGCAGTTCACATCTGAAAGGCTTGCACAGCCAAAGACAGGCCCATTCTGTCTGTAACTGGAAATGAGTCATTGTTGCGCTCAGGCAGAGTGACCAAGTAACTACTTCAGTGGGTTCCTCACAGGCTTCCAACAGCATTATATACTGGGGAGGAGCTAATCTTTTGTGCCTTGTAGATTATCAAGGATGTAATTTTCTCTGCAAATATGAATCATCCTGATGTATATTTATCAGTCGCAACAAGGAAGCTTCTCATTCAGTAATTATACAAAACTGAAAATTAGTTCTGATGCCACATGACTTACTCTTTAGTACAATTTCCCCTTCAGGGCAAACCTGTGTTTCTCCATACACTTTCTGGAAAGAGATTGTGAAGTTTGTTTACAATGCAAATGAAAACTCAGCAAACACTTTTATAGCCAACCTTTACATACAGTAACTGCCCTGTTTCTCCAGCTGCTGTATCTTTCTTCCTAAACTGCTTTCATCTGTACCATCTGCTGATGCAGAAATATTGTAATTACCTCCCTAAAGTGTTTTTACATTTTTATGAATTTTGTTAGCTATTTTAATGCTGCACACTTTATATAATGGCTATGATCTCTGTCACAAAAGATACTTTTGCCTACATGCCAGTCCTACTTTTGTATCAAGGGCTCAGGTACACACATATAGAAGTGTTTAGCATCTGAGTGTTTCATGCAGCAACCGATAGATGTCTGTCGTTACATCTCTTTTACAGCTTTTCACAGCTTACTCCCTGTAGCATAAATGTGCTACTTTGCAATTCATTCCCTCTGTTATTGCTGTTGTTCCATTGCTACTTTTTCAGTTCGGAATACATATACCATTCTGCAATCATAACATGTGAACATTTTTGTAGCCTATCTGAGAACCTCTTTCTGGTCCTACTAAAAATATTTTCTTAAATGTTCATTGTGTCCCTGTCAAATAGGTGTCATGGCATCTGAGTTCCATTGCATTTTTTTTACTAGAAATGTCACATACATGGATGCTATGAAGGTAGATAGGGGCTAAGGTCCGGGGATCTTCTCCACTGACTGCCCAGAATAATCTGATGGCCATTAGGTAGGTATGGTCTCACAATTCACAGCACTGACACCAAGCAGATTGAAATAGAAAATGAGTACATGAATGAATGAATCACTAAACAGCTCTCAAAGTGAGGCTTGGACTCTAACATACATGAAATAATGTCCTGGATTATAGCGTTCCATAATCCACATCCAAAAGTGGGCTTCAAATTGAATACCTACTAATCTAGAGCTTTGCACATAGATTCCAAGGCCCCTTTGTCGCTTTCCTTTGAATTCAATACCATCAACTGCTAATTTCTCCACAGTAAAAGTACTTTGAATAAACAATTATACACACACACACACACACACACACACACACACACACACACACACACACATACACACACATATATATGCAGAATGCACACACTCACATGCACTCACACTCAGGCACATGCAGATATGTGCACACATACACGCGTGCACACGCGCACACACACACACACACACACACACACACACACACACACACACACACACACACACACACACACACACACACACACACACACACACACACACACACACACACACACACACACACACACGCACATACACAGAATGTTCCAGGGAAGGCAGGTAATATTCCCCAGTTTTACATCTTTTTGGCCTGGCCTAAGATAGGTCAGCAGCACCAGATTAACTGCTTGGAGAATTCCGGCTACTGTTCCACTCTTGATTAATAAGCCAAATAACTATACGTTCAGATGACACTGTGTAACAGAGTCATCCAGCCAAGTAGAACTGGATACCAGCAGCTAGTCACCTTTCATAATAAGTACCGTCTTGTCAATTACTAAATAAGTAAACAAATAAATGGGCCACAAACTTTTAAATGAATATATAAAAATACTTTTCCCAGGAAATAACAAGTTGGACAGCACAGTTAAAAAGTTAAATATACAGAGAAATGTAGACTTGCACAGGGAAAACCAAAAACATGACCAACTCACGAAATATAACTTTCCTTGCAAAATCTAACTGTAAGAGTTTCTGGATCCTATCTGCACTATCTGAATTTTTAGCACATATCAGTCAGAGATACAGATTCAGAAATAAACTCAATCATATAGAGTATCAGGCCAGTCTATACTCACCAAGTAAAATTAAGATTGCCAGTTCAACAGTCTGTTGAGAGATGGTCATTTCCCCTAACTCTTGGAAGGATGTCTTATAATAGGTCTGCAGTAGGAAGCTGTGAAGGCTGCCAGCCTAGCTAGATATAATTTTGTAGATAATTCTATGTCACTGTAAATATTAATATAGTCCACAGGCTTGTTTTACAAATGTAAAGAAAACTAACTGTTATTAAACTGTGTTATATGCTGAACTTCAAAAATGTAACCATAGTGCACCCTGCTGAAAGAAAGCTGTTAAGTAAAGAATTACAACTGTGTTTGATCTCAAGCTTGGAGACAGGATGTCTGGGCTAGCAAATTCTTTCTACTGTTATCAAGACAGAGATAATCCGTGGTGGTGGTGCTGTGGTAGTGTTGTCGCCTCACAGTAAGACGCTGTCCGGTTCGACTCAGCTAGAGCGTCTTCTGCGTGGAGACATGCGTGAATGGGCATTCCTTCGTTGAAGGTTGTGTGTCAGGGCTGACAACTCAGTATGGAAAAATCAACTGCCAATCATTAGCGGACCAGAGTTCTACTGTGGCAACCCCTAACCGGGAAAAGCTGAAAGACACAACAACAACATTAAGACAGAGATAATTGCTAGATTTTACATGTAAAAGTGTCTTGCATTGCTGTGGCTACCTGGCCAGGTGCAGCTTACAAAGAAATGTAAATTTTGAGTTTCTGTTTGCCTGGGAAGTAAAGGAGAAGTGATAAAAATGATGTAATGTGAAATGACTCAGCAGTACTGTGTATCATCAATTTAAGACTTTTCAAAGGGAAAGACTGAGCATTTTGAATTTTGTCTGAAGCTGACAACAACTCACCATCACTTTGCCTTGTAAGTAAAGTTATTTAAGACATAGTTTCTCTTAGAGTTAGATAGAAATTTAGCCAGATTAGCCTAGCTGTTTTCTATATTTACGTCAGACTATCCTACAATATTGTTTTAAAGTTTCCTGTGATTTCTGAACTCCTGATTAGCACTGTGTTAAATTGATGAGTATTGGCTTGTGTTTTTATTATTTATTATTACATATTTTTAAATCTTTCAACTGTGGCTGTTTTGTGTAGAGATAATTTAAGCTCTTAAAGTACATTGCATGTATTTGGTGATATTGTCCAAGCCACTCCAATAGTCTTGCTGTTCGGCACACTTGCTATTTGGATAACAGTAATACTACACAGTGAAATTGATCACCCTTTGGGAAGGGCCTTATAGTAGCAGATAATAGTGGTTGGTGGCAGTCGGTAATACCTTATAGTCTGGGCAGAAAAGGGGCATAGTTGGAGAACCTGTGCTGGTTTTCCCCAGGAGTGTGTGTGTGTCAGCTACTTTGGCAGGGACACCAAGCACTAGTTGAACAAAGAGGGTGCTGGAGCTTTTAGCTTAAGCACTAGACAGAGATCTAGACCCTGTAGCTGTGCCAGTCGGGAGTCTTACTGGGGATCTGGAGAGAAAGGAAGAAACCAGCCCGAGACAGACTGCAATCTCAGTGTGCTCTTAAGGGAAATTATAGTTTACTGTGTGTGTACTTGGTATCCTTCCCAATATGGATGACCCTCACTGGTGCTAGTGGTGAGGATTGAGGCTCCTTGATTACTGGGCCAGTGCACGGGTGTCACATATTGTTTGGCAGTGGTGGGATATCCACATCAAATATTAATTGTTTGATAGTGGTGAGTTAGCCACATCACATACTAATTGGCTTGTAGTGGTGTGGATAGTAAATTCCTGTAGCTTGTGTACAGTGATCACTAAAGTGTTTTTGTACTCTAAATCAGCCACACAGTGAACATTCTGAGTTCAGATCACAATTGTTTTATTTCTTTGTTAGCTTATGTGATGATCGTGCCCTGGCCCAGCAATCAAGGAGCCTCAATCCTCACCACTAACACCAGAGAGGTTGTCTCCTAGAAGAGAAAAGGATAAATAATACACACAATAAAGTACAATTTCACTTAAGTACACACAGAGATCACAGTCAGTCTGGGGCTGGTGGCTCTCTTGCTTACCAGGTCCCCAATAAGACTCCCCACTGTCACAGCTATAGGGTCCAGGTCTCAGCCTAGCTGGGCAAGCTAAAACCTCCAGTACCATCTCTGTCCAACCAGTGCTTCATGTCCCTGCCCAAGTAGCTGACACAACACACACACACTTTTGAGATAAGTATTTATACTACTTCACAGACACTCCTGGGAAAGGCTGACAAAGATTCTCCAGCTGTGCCCCTTTACCAGACTATACAGTAGTCATTACTGCCAGCACCCAACTAATAATATCAGTTACTAAAAGGCCCTTAAAAGGGTGTCCAATTATTACTGTGCAATATTATTATCCAATGGCAGTATAACTAACAGTCAAGGCTTAATTTAGAGTGGCCTATTACAATAACCTCTATAAATATGCAATGTACTCTAGAGCTTATCTCTACACAAATCAGCCACATGTAGAAGGTTTTAAAAATATTTAATAATAAATAATTAAAACACAAGACAAAACTACTACACCACAGAGATATCTGAGTTCACAGATCACACAGAAGCTTAAAATAATACAGTAGGACAGGTCTGATTTCAAAGAAAAATACCTAATTAATCTTTACTAGCTTTAAATATTCCTACAATAAATCACAGTGCTAAAACTTACATGTGAGCACAAGGCAGAGTGCTAATAAGTTGGATATCCAGATCAAAATGCTTCCAGTCTCTTGTCAGAAATAGTATTTAAACATTACTAACAAACATGCCTCTAAGGCCCTTCCCAAATTACATCATTTTTGACACTTAGGTTTTCCTAGTATTCATATTGCATCATCTTAACACCTGGTCTGAGTTCTCAGGCTACAAACTGCATTATTTAGCAATCTAACACCTACTCAGAAACTTACAACAATACAAGGCATTTCACATATACATTCTAGCAGAAACTAGAGCAATAAAGCACCTTCTACATCTAAATTCTGGTCATAAACTTTAGCCTTAAAACAATGGGCATGAAACCTTTATCCAGACTCAATGGAACCAACATGTAAAACATTAAAGAGATTCATAAGATCTTTTCAATTTCAAAAGATACATTTGAAATGCTTGGCTTGGTTTTCCTTATAGCAGATGGCAATGTTGAAAAAATCTTGAAGTTCACATTTTACAGTGTTTTCTTTCATTTAAAAACACAAGCCTGTATTTTACATTTATATATATATATATATATATATATAGTTTCATAGTTTCATAGTATAGTACTAGGCTATCTGCCCTGGGGCATTTGTAAGCCTAGCCATAGTGATGTGGCTTTTGCCACCCCATGAAATGGTACAAAAAATGTACAGAATAAATTTAGAATACTGTGCCTCTGTCTAGTAGTGACACAATGAAGGTCCCCTTATATAATAGAATTAGTTTACTGTGCCCCTGTCTAGCAGTGACACAGATGTGACTCCTGGGGTAAACTTACGATCTCCCATCCACTCATCAAGATTTCTCTTGAAGAGAGTCAGTGAGGGGCTCTGCCTAATACGAACTGGGATCTTGTTCCAAAGCATGGGAAGCCTCTGGGTTATGAATCTATCCCTCCAGCATGTCCTATTCATACTTTTGCTGAGGTTTAAGTCTTTAGCTCTCGTGGTCCTGATGGATTTGGATTTTTTGAGGTGGAGCATGTCCATCAGATCCTGATTGGACATGGCCTTGTACGTCAGGCAGAGATCACCTCTGAGCAGGCGGTATGCTACTGAATAGAGCTGAAGTTTCTTTAGTCTGGCAGAATAAGACATATGTTGGAGACCCTTGATCCTCTTGGTGAGGTACTTTTGTGGTCTCTCCAGCTGTTGCAAATGCCGGGTGAGGTACATACCAAATGGGGAATTGTACTCAATCATGGGTCTGATGAGGGCGGAATATAGGGGTACAATGATATCCTTGGATCTGGATGTGAATCCCTTCATGATGAGGTGTGCAAGGTAGAATGTTTTTCTAACCACTTTGGCAACGTGGGTGTGAAATGAGAGGTCGCTGTCAACTTGGGTCCCTGGGTCTCTGATTACTTTTTCCATACTCAGTGGGTTGCTGTCTATGTGATCATTTGTGGGTACTTTGTTTTTCCCAAAGGGGATGACTATACATTTTTTGGCATTTAGTTTAAGGCCGTGACTCTGGCACCAGTTGTCCGTTTCTGTGAGGCCTTTTTGTAGGATGTGTGTGTCTGCTGGTGTATCGACTATGGCGCCTAGTTTGCAATCATCTGCGAACTTTGTCAGCTGCAGCCCTCCCATGTTTGCTTTAACATCTGAGAAATAAATGCCGAACAAGAGGGTCCCAGGACAGATCCCTGTGGGACACCACTTGTGACTGGCTTTGAGTCTGACATTGCTCCAACAATTTTAACTTTATGGGTTCTGTCCTTTAGCCAGTTTGCAACCCATCTAGTGAAATAAGGGTTTACTTTTAAGCTGTTGAGCTTATCTATGATGCCTGAGTTGGGTATTGTGTCGAAGGCCTTAGCCAAGTCCAGGTATGCTGTATGGACTGCTTTGCCCTCATTAATGGCTCTAGTGACTGTTTCGAAAAAGTCAACCAGGTTTAAAAGGCAGGATCTGCCCTTTACAAAGCTGAACTGGGTGGGGTCAAGTGTCTGTAGGTCCCCTATGTCCCTGTTTATGAGTTCCATAATGATTCTTTCCATAGCTTTGCAGACCAGGCTGGTTAAGCTTATGGGGCGGTAGTTTCCAGGGTCTGTAGAGGCACCCCCCCTTGTGGAGTAGGACCACTGTTGCTGTACACCAGTGTTCAGGTACATATCCCGAAGTAAGGCTAAGGTTAAATAGCATTTTTATGTGTGGGTTTAGCTCCTCTTGGAGTTCACGTAACACGCAACCCGCGATACCGTCAGGTCCCATTGATGCTGTGTTTTTTGCTTTGTTTAGGGCGGTTCTCACTTGGACATCTGAGATGACAGGGAGATTACATTCAGCTGGGATAAGTATTTCTTCTTTTGGGGGTGAAGGAGGGGAGAAATTTGCACTGAACCTGTCAGCCAGAATGTTGGCAATATCTGTGGGTTCGGTGTATTTTTTGTTGTTGTGAACCAACTCTGAGCATATCTGAAGGTTTCCGCCCAGGTTTCTAACATAGCTGAAGAAGGCTTTGTGGTTATCTTTAGTGTCCTTAGCGATTTTTCTCTCAAAGTTGGCCTTGGATATTTTTATGAGAGAACGTAGTTTTCTGCTAATGTTGATCAGAGATGTCTTCCCTTCATGGGATTTTGCTCTGACGTGCAGTAGCTTCCTTCTTTTGTTATACAATTTGTTTATGGCTGAGGTCCACCAGACAGGATGCTTACCTTTGGTGGAGAGGGACTTGGATTTGTTTGGGATTGCATGATCCATGCATTCTTGGAGATGTCCATAGAAAGCATTTGTGAAGGATTCGGCATTGTGGGATGTGGTATCCACTGGCACAGTGGGCTTAAAGGATACCATCTCAGTCTTAAGAAGAGTGAAGTCTGCTTTTGAGAAGTTTTTCACTGTGGTCTTTTGTGCTGGGGTGGAGGTGGGATATGTATATCCAGGGTGATTAGTTTGTGGTCAGATCTCACTAGTGAGGGGTATACTTCCGGTGTGGAGCATTTTGTCCCCATGTTTGTGATGATCAGGTCTAGTATATTATCTCCCCTAGTGGGAGAGGTGACTAGTTGTTCCAGTGCATTTGAATTTATGAATTCCAGGAACCTTTGGGCTAGGGTATTAGGGCTAGAATAATGTACCCAATCTATGTTTGGGTAGTTTAAGTATCCCAGTATGATGGTATTTTGTGATACATTCATATCCTCCAATGTCTTCAGGAAGGCTGAGTGGGGTTCTTGAGATTGGGAGGGTGGTCTGTAACATGCTTCCAGTTGTATAGCAGTTTTGCCTATGGTTAGTTGCACCTGTATGGTCTCTGATGCTTCATGTGTTGCTACTAACCTGGAGGTGTGGGTGTCCTTGATGAATATGGACACTCCCTCCTTTGTGTTTCGCCCAGGTTTTGGGGCCGAAAAGCATGATACGAGGTATAGCCTGGTAGTGCTGGGGTGCTCTCAGGAGCCTTGAACCAGGTTTCAGTTACTGCACAGACGTCAATGTTCTCCATGCTGAGGAGTGCAACAAGTGCCTGCATCTTGAGATTTAGACTTCTGGCGTTGAGCAGCATTACCCTTAGTTTTTTTCCATTTTAGTTTTCTAAGGAGGTGGGTTTGTCTTTTGAGCCTTGCCTAAAAAAGGCACTATGGGGGTGGCAAGAGCCTTAGCCAATATCCGGAAGCCCAGTGGTGACAGGTGTAAGCCATCCCTTGCGAAGCAGCGTGGCTTGTCCAACATGTCATCCCAGGCAGACAGACATTGGATCCCCTTAGAATGACACCAGTACTTGAGCCAATTGTTAAAGCTGATCATCTTGCCTTTGTATTGTGGTATCATTCTTGGTGAGGGCAAGATGCTGCTTAGGGTCAGGGTCATACCAGTCTGGGCTACATAATCAGAGAGCTCCTCTATGTCTCTTTTCATGTAGTCCAGGGAGGTACGTCTCAGGTCATTCACACCAGCATAGACAATGACGGAGTCATATTTGTACTTGCTTTGGAGTGACTTGAGTGCGTGTGTTATGTGGCGGATCCTAGCTCCCGATAGACAGCTCACAGTCACCTTCTCCTTGTTCAGCCTGGTCAGCGGGACATCAGTGTGTCTGACTATAGAGTCACCTATTACTAGTGTATCAGGCAAGGTGTTTGGCCTTAAGGGCTGTGATTGGTTGACACACTGATTTATTGAAGTATGTGTTGCATGTGTTTTGTTTTGAGGTGGTGGATTTTTGGATGTCTGCTTTGGGAGCCTCTGTTGTTTTGGTAAGTTTTTTATTAGAGCCTCCGAGTATGTCTTTGTGTTTTTATGTGTTTGGTTTGCAGTTGTGGTAGGTCTATGTGGGACTGGGATTGTTGTGTGTGTGGTTGCCATCTCCTCCTGTCTGGTCATGCCAGCCCTGAGTTGAGAGAGTTCAGCCTCCAGTTTGGCTATATAGTTGCATCTCTCACATGTATTTTTGTTTGTTGGGAGGAGGAGATGGTTGTCTGTGTACATGAGACAATTGTAGCATTGTCTCTAGATACCCAGATTGACCAGTTGAATTGGAGACAACACCAGTAATCTACAACTCGACATGCTAGAACAGTATAAGGGAGTGCTGTACCTTTAAGGGAAGTGGATATTCACAGGGGTGGTAAGTAGATGTAGTTCTTTACTTTGTACGAGAGTGCTTACTTAGTAGAGAAGTATTGAGAACAAGTGCTAGGCTTATAATATAGTGAGTAGTCTGGTTATACTAAGAGTAGAGCTTCCTTAAGGGAAAATTTGAAGAGCCGACTTTGCGGAGCCAGAAAAAGTTTAACCTTGTTTAACCGGCACTGCGCTATGCGCACAACCGCGCAAAGCCATGTAAACGCGGATTTTAAACAGTGAACTACAAAAGAGCTAGAAATGGTCCAAAACAACCAATTACTGCAGCTTCTTGTGCTGAGGTCACTTCCTACAGGGACAGGTAGGCTGCTCAAGGCTCCCCACTCCCACTGGTGAGCAAAGAAACTTCCTTCTATCCAAGTAAGGTAATGGACAACACAGGAACTACACCACAGCCCTTGGCTGGCAGCCTTCACCCATCTCTCCCCAATCATCACAGCTTAGTTAGTCAGGGAGAGCAGGCAAGGATGTCAGCAGAGGAGTATGGCAAGCTGACAAGGAGCCAGTTGGTGAGATGTGCCAGGCTAAAAGACTGGTGTATGAAAACCTGACTAAGGCAGACATGATTGTAGCTTTGGTCACACCTGCATCTGAAAATAGCAACCAGGAGGAAAATCAGGCTAGCCGTGGAGCTGTACAACACTCAGAGACTGGACAGCTCAACCTTTCTATAGAGGACTTAAAAATCCACCTGGAGCTAGCACCCTCTCTGTCCAACTAGAAGTCTAAACTCCAAAATGCACTCTCTCGAGGCACTCCTAAAAATGGAGAACATCGATATCTGTACAGTAACTGAGACCTGATTCAAGGCTCCAGAGAGCACCCCTGCAATACCAGGCTACAATTCTTACCACACTTTTTTTTTTCGGCCACCAAACCAAGACCGAAACATGAAATTATGGAGGAGTGTCCATATTCACCAAAGATATTCACACCTCCAGGCTAGTTCCCCAACACAATGCATCTGAAATTCTCCAGGTGTAACTAACACTGGGTAAAACTGCAATCCAAATTGTAACTTGCTACAGATCCTCCACCATGCCCTAAGATTCTCACTACACCTTTCTAAACATACTGGAAAATATTAAGATACAACCAAACACCCTAATACTATGTGATTTCAACTACCCTGCCATTAACTGGGAAAACTACTTGGGTACCAACACCTTTTCCCAACAGTTCTTGGAATTCATAAATTTGAATGCCCTGGATCAACTAATCCATTGTCCCATCAGGGGCTCCAATATCCTAGACATGGCCCCACAACAATGGTCACCCCCTCATTGGTCAGGTCTGACCATAAGCTAATCACCCTTGACATCCACATCCCACCCCACCCCCACCCCACCCCCGTAAGGAAACCTCCATAAAACACTTCTCCAAAGCCAACTTCAGGCTACTCAAGTTAGAAGTGACAAACTTCATGACACCCATGCAGACCGGAGCTGAAAGTTCGACTGCTGAATCCTACACTAAGGCACTGTACGAGCACATCCACTCGTGCATGAATTGTGCCATCCCAAATATAACCAAGATGCCCTCCTCCAAAAAAAGGAAGCCAATCTGGTGGTCCCCTGCCATAAACAAACTATACAAAGGAAGGAAGAAACTGTTGTAGAAAAGAGGAAAATCCCAGGATGCAAAAAACTCCCTTACCAGCCTCATTTAGATGCTAAGATCCCTCATAAAATCCTCCAAAGCTAGTTATGAAAATAAAATTGCCAAAGATTCCAAATACAACCACAAGACATTCTATAATTATGTCAAGAATCTAAATGACAATGTTCAGATCTGCTCAGAGCTACAACAGAATGGCATTAAATATACTGATCCCAAAGATATTGCCAGTATCCTGGCAGATCGATTTAATACCAACTTCACCTCGCTCTCACCCCCTAAAGGGCCCATCTCAATACCAAAAGATTGCCAAATTCTGGTAATCACGGCCACACAGGTAGAAACTGCACTCTCCAAAGCTAAGAATACAGCATCCATGGGACCAGATGACATCCCGAGCTGTGTACTACATGAACTACAAAACGAACTGGCACCTCACCTAAGTGTGATGTTTAATCATAGCCTCACCTCAGGCTTTGGGCCCAGTGAGTGGTGCACAGCTACAGTTATCCCACTCCACAAGAGGAGATCCACCTTGAATCCCGGGAACTACCATCCCATCAGTCTGACAAGCCTGATCTGCAAGGGCATGGAACGCATTATCATGGAACTTATAAACAAAGACATTGGCAACCTTCAAACACTGGACCCCACCCAGTTTGGATTCTTGAAGGGCCGATCTTGTCTCCTGAACCTGGTTGACTTCTTCGAATCAGTCTCCAGAGCTGTGAACAAGGGTAAGGCAGTCCACACAGATAAGCTGGACCTTTCCAAGGCCTTCAACACCATCCTCCACTCTGGAATCATAGATAAACTTACTAAGCTGGGCATAAATCGCTACGTCACTCGATGGGTTGCCAACTGGCTTACTGACAGAACCCAGACTGTAAAAGTAGCTGACTCCAAATCCAGCTCCAGACAAATGACTAGTGGAGTATCTCAGTGTTCAGTCCTGGGACCGCTCTTGTTTGGCATCTACTTCTCTGAAGTACAGGCCAACATTAAGGGACTCTGGCTAACAAAGTTTGTAGATGACTGCAAACTGGGAGCCATTATTGAATCCCCAAATTATGTGGATATTCTACAAAAGGGCCTTACAAAAACAGATGCTTGGTGCCAGAGCCATGGGTGCAAGCTTAATGCCAAGAAATGTATAGTTATCCCCTTTGGGAAAAACCATGTACCCATGCATTACCACATAGGTGGCAGTACACTAAACACTGAAAGTGTGATGAGAGACTTAGAGGCACATGTGGACAGTGGTCTCACCTTCGATAACCACATCACCACAACAGTCAGGAAATCCTTCTATGTGGCACACCTCATCACTAAAAGCTTTTCATCCAGAAAAAAGGAGGTCATTGTCCCACTGTACTTATCCCTCATTAGACCCATTAAACTGTACAACACCCCATTTGGTTTGTACCTCACGAGACATCTACAACAGCTGGAAAGGTTGCAGAAATACCTCACTAAAAGAATCACAGGCCTAAAGCAGATGCCCTATGCTGACTGTTTAAAAAAAACTCGAGCTATACTCTGTGGCATATCGTCTACTCAGACGTGATCTATGCTTCACATACAAGGCCATGTCAAACCCTGAGCTGTTGGACATGCTCCACTTAAAGAAATCCCAATCCCTTAGAGCCACACGCTCCAGGGATCTAAACCTTGTCATCACAATGAACAAAACATGCTGGAGGGATAGGTTCTTGACCCAGACACTCCCCATACTCTGGAATAGACTGCCCATACATGTCAAGCAGAGCGCCTCCTTGGCCCTCTTCAAAAAGATCCTTGATGATTGGATGGGAGAAAGGAAATTCACCCCAGGGATCACGTCAGTCACCCTGCTAGACAGGGGTCCAGGGAAGTAAATACTGTGGGAAGAAATATCCAGGGAATTGTTATGGCTAGGCTTGTATAGGCCCTAGGGCCGATAGCCTAGTACCAACCTATGAACCTCTGAACATATAAAGAAACTTGAGTTGGAGGCCAGGCATTTGGAAACAGAAGCAGCAGAGAAACTGAGGCATCTAGAGAATGAGGAAAATGAGAAACTGGTACTCCTGGAAGCTGAGGAGAAGAAGAGACAGAGGCCAGCATGAAAATGAGATGCTGACTCTTCACCAGAGTCAAAAAGGTAATGGCAAAGGGAGTAACCAGACCCCAGAAGCACAAAAGGTCAGTAAATTTCATCCACAGTTTACAGAGGGGGATAATTTTGATAGTTTCATTCATATCTTTGAGAGGTTATGTAAACAGTATAATGTTGACCAAAGGCTATGGGTACGTTTCCTGACACCCTTACTCCATGGTAAAGCTGTAATTATTTTGTCCAAACTGTCTGGCAATGACTTTTTAAATTATAATGTTGTAAAGAATGGGTTGCTAGAATTTTTTAAGCTAACACCTGAAGTTTATAGGAAAAGATTTTGTGAGCATAAACTCAAGGCAGATGAAAGTGTGTGTGAATATGTTCCTGAACTGAGCACTTATTTTCATAGATGGGTGAGAGGATGTCAGGTCACCACATTTGTAGGGCTGTCAGTCCATTTGGTGAGGGAATAAGCCTTTAACACTTTGCCTGAGGACATGAGGATCTGGTTAGCTGATAGACAATGCTATACCTAGCAAGCAGGGCATCACTGCACAGGAAAGGGACAACCAGTGCTGCTCATGACTCTAAAGAACCCATGGTGGGCAGTGCAGACTGCCCCAACAGAATCTGCCAGTAGCAGGGGAAGCCACTAGTCCAGGTACACGTCCAGGACCTAGGGTTAAATGTTTTAAATGCAACCAGTGGGGCCATGTAGCATACAGATGTATGCAGAGGCAAGGTGCAGAACAAAAGGTGGGAGAGCCAGTAAGTGGGAATGACAAAATGCCAACAGTAGGTTGTCTTGAGACAACAAGGGTACCAAACTACCACAAGAGGTTATATCCTATCATAGTAAATAGCAAAGAGGCCATTGCTAAGAGAGACATAGCCTCTGACATAACCATTGTAAAGCCTGCAATGGTTACAAAGGAGCACTACTTGCTTGGCCAGTCTATTCCAGTCAGAGCTTTAGTACGGACCCCCATTCCAAATACCTTTGGCTAGGGTTCACCTTGGCTGGGAGGGTGGAAAAGGAAGCCAGCAAGTAGGTGTGTTTGAGGATATCCAAGCAGATGTCCTGATAGGGAATGATTTTGATAATGCAGTATCATGTGCTCATGCAGTTACACACAGTCAGGCTTGGAGACAAGCATGTGAGTCTGTTAGCCTGGGAGAGACCCAGACAGACTGCACACTTGCACCCGGGACTGGTGAGGTTGTTACTTCAGGGAAGGGGCTACCCTGTAGCAGTGAGACTGAAGGTGGGCCACAACTGCTTGTGGGTACTGATGTTCCCTTGGACAGAGTGACTGCAAGAGCAGAGGTGATAGTTGTACCCAGGCTGACAGTGAGGCACTGTTGTCAGAGGATACCAGACTTCCTGTGGAAGGGGATCTGGGAAGGGTTACAAAAAGAGAGCTGAGACAGGCTCAGCTCTCAGATACTACATTACAAGGCCTGAGGCAGGTAGATAGTGAGGCACCTGATTCTCAAGGGAAGGGGGAATCTGTATACTGGGACAAAGGATTACTGTATAGAGAGTGGACCCCTGAGGGAGGGCTAGAGGGTGAGAGAATACAGCAGTTGGTAGTGCCTGGAGCCTACCGTCTGGCACTTCTAGCCATAGCCCATAATATTCTCTTTGCAGGACATATGGGCATAAAATGTACAAAGGGACATATTATGCAGAGCTTTTATTAGCCTGGGATTTCCAGAGATGTAACAGGGTACTGCAGGACTTGTGAGCAGTGCCTAAAGGTAGGCAAGGCAGGAGACAAGGTGAAAGCTCCTTTGATACCTTTGCCTGTGATTGAGGCATCATTTCAGAGAGTAGCTATGGATATTTTGGGGCCTCTGAGTACTCCAAGCTCCACAGGGAAAAAGTGTATCCTAGTGGTAGTAGATTATGCTAGAAGATACCCTGAGGCAGTGGCTTTGTCCTCCTTTGAGGCAGAAAAAGTGGCAAATGCTTTGTTAGAGATTTTAAGCAGGGTAGGTTTTCCAAAAGAAATACTGATTGGCAGAGGTGCCAATTTCATGTCAGACCTGCTGGCTTGTCTGCAGAAATATTGTGGGGTGAAGCACCTAAAGACCACCCCCACCATCCCCAGACTAATGGTCTTGTTGAGAAGTTAAACTCGACATTCAAGTCCATGCTACAGGCATTTGCAGACCAGTTTAAAAGGGAGTGGGACAAATATTTGCCCCATCTGTTGTTTGCTTACAGTGAGGTTTCCCCAGGAATCCAGAGGTTTTTCACCCTTTGAGTTGTTGTATGGCCATAGGGTGAGGGGGGCTCTAGATTTAATTTGAAATGAGTGGGAGGGTGAGTTGGAATCTCACAAGGAGTCTGTTGTTGCATATGTCCTAAACCTCAGGACAAGGCTCAGGAAACTCATGGGCTTGGCCCAGGAAAACCTGGCAGAAGCCCAACAGCAGAAAAAGCTGTGGTATGACAGAAATACTCGAGCTAGAGAGTATGCTGTAGGGCAGGTAATGGTTCTCATTCCTATCAGACACAACAAGCTGCAAGCAGCTTGGGAGGGAACCTACAATGTGGTAAAGAAGGTCAGCAATGCTAACTACATGGTGGAACTGCTAGGCAGGAGCACAAATTGTGCCATGTTAACATGATGAAACCTTACCATGATAGGGAAGCCCTTGTCCTGAGTATTTGTAGTGGATTGCAAGAGAAGTCTGAGGGAGATCTGGTGACTGTTCTCCTCAGTGAGGCTCGGAATGACATCTCAGTGGAAGGGGTAGCAATGTCCCAGCAGTGATCTCCTACCCAGGTTCGAGAAATCCAAGCAGTGTTAAAGGGGTTTGGGAACATGTTCACTGGGAAACCAGGGTGCACCCACCTGGTGCAGCACCAGGTGGATACAGGACCTCAAAGGCCTATTAGGCAGGCCCCTTATAGGGAGCCTGAGAGAGTTAAACAGACTTTGAGGGCAGAGATATAGCAAATGTTAGAACTAGGGGTAATTCAGAAGTCCAACAGTCCCTGGGCCTCCCCAGTGGTGCTGGTGCCAAAGAAGGATGGCAGAACCAGGTTTTGTGTGGACTACAGGAAATTAAATAGTCACACAGAGTCAGATGCTTACCCCATGCTAGGACAAATGAAGCCCTAGAGCAGTTGGATGGGGCTAAGTATCTTACAAATATTGATCTTACCAAGGGTTATTGGCAGGTACCCTTGACTCCCAGTGCTAGAGAGAGGTCAGCCTTTGTGACTCCTTTTGGGTTGTATGAGGTCACAAAGATTCCCTTTGGGATGAAAAATGCTCCAGCAACTTTCCAGAGGCTGGTAGATCGTATCCTAGTAGGAGCAGGAGATTTTGCCCTTGCTTACCTAGATGATATTGCCATCTACAGTCATTCCTGGCAAGAGCATCTTCAGCATGTCAGGGAGGTGCTGGGCAGACTACAGAGGGCAGGGCTGACCATTAAGCCCAGCAAATGTTAGATGGGTATGGCAGAAGTCTCCCACCTGGGACATGGAGTGGGGAGTGGTAAGATCAAACCAGAACCTGCCAAAGTGGAAGCCATGCAGGCATGGCCAGCACCTGTTACCAAATATCAGGTGAGGGATAGCAGGGTACTACAGAAAGTTTGTCCCCAGTTATAGTATCATAGCTGCTCCCCTCACAGACCTGACAATGAAAACAGGCCAGATAAAGTAGTGTGGACCACAACATGTCAGCAGGCATTCCAGAAGTTTAAAGAAGCTTTGGGAAAACCTCCTATGTTAGCCATTCCAGATTACAGCAAAAAAAATGTTGTGCAGGTGGATGCTTCAAATCATGGGGTGGGACTGTACTTAGCCAGATTTCTTCAGAGGGAGAAGAGCACCCAGTGGTTTATCTCAGTCATAGGATTCACCCCAGGGAGGAATGCTATGCAGCTGTAGAAAAGGAATGTCTAGCCATAGTGTGGGCCCTGAAAAACCTTCAGCCTTATCTGTATGGAAGGAAATTCACTGTAGTTACAGATCACAATCCCCTAACATGGTTACATCAAGCCAGCCAGCAAAATGCCAAGTTGCTAAGCTGGAGCCTAGGGTTGCAAGCATATATGTCAGTGCAGCACCACATTGGGATTAGCAATGCCAGTGCAGATGGGCTTTCAAGATGGGGAATGGGGTAAGGTATACCCAGATAGACTCAACCCTCTCAAGCAATGTTTCTCAATGGACACTTGAAAAACTAGCTTGAGTTCTCGGGGGTGAAAAAATAAGGGGCTGCCAGCCCAGCCAGCTAGACTTTTGTAAATAATTCTATGTCATTGTAAATATTGGTATGATCCACAGGCTGGTTTCACAAATGTAAGAAAACTGTGTAATGTGCTAAGCTTCAAAAATGTAACCTCAGTGCACCCTGTTGGAAGAAAGTTGATAAGTAAAGAATTTACAACTGTGTCTGATCTCAAGCTAGGAGACAGGATGTCTGGGTTAGGAAATTCTTTCTATTGTCCAAAGACAGAGATAATTACTAGGTTTCACATGTAAAGTGTCTTTTATTGCTGTGGCTTCCTGGCAGGTGTAGATTACAAAGCAATGTTAAATTTTAAGTCCTATGAGCCTGGGAAACTTAAGCAGAAGTGTCAAGAATTATGTAATCTGAAGACTCAGCAGTAATGTGTATTATCAATTTAAGGACTATCTCAGAAAGAAAGAATGGCATTTTGTATTTTGTTCTGAAGCTGACAACAACTCACCAGCACTGTGCATTGCTTTGTAAGTAAGATATTTAGAACAGTTATTTCTCATAGAGATAGATACAAATAGTAAGATTAGTCTAGCTGTTTTCTATATTTATGTGAGACTGTCCTACAATGTTGTTTTAAAGTATTTCCCGTGAATCTGAACTCTCTAATGTCATTGTGTTGAGTTAACAAGTATTGTCTTGTGTTTTTATTATTTATTATTAAATATATTTAAACCTTTTAAAATGTGGCTGTTTTGTGTAGAGATAATTTAAGCTCTTATAGTATGTGCATGTATTTTGTGATAATGTATAGACCACTCCTAAATAGCCTTCAAGTCTCAGTCACACTTACCAATTGGATAATAATAACATTACACGATAGAATTGGACACCCTTTGGTAAGGGCCTTTATAGCTGCTGATATTAGTGGTTGGTGGCAGTCTGTACTACCTTATAGTCTGGTCAGAAAGGGGGCATAGCTGGAGAACCTGTGCCAGCCTTCCCCAGGATTATCTGTGTGTTTGGTATAAATCAAATCTCAAAGTATATGTGTGTCAGCTTCTTGGACAGGGACATGAAGCACTGGTTGAACAAAGAAGTTGCTGGAGGTTTTGGCTTGACCACTTGGCTGAGAGATAAACCCTATAGCTGTGCCAGTGAGGAGTCTTATTAAGGATCTGGAGAGAAAGAGAAAAAACAGCCCCAGGCTGACTGTGATCTCTGTGTGCTCTTAGTTAGTTGGGAGACATGTAACACTGGTTAGTTGGGAGACATGCAACACCAGTTAGTTGGGAGACATGTAACACCAGTTAGTTGAGGGACATGCAACACCAGTTAGATTGGAGACATGTAACACCAGTTAGTTGTGAGACATGTAACACCAGTTAGAAGAGAGACACATAACACCAGTTAGTTGGTAGACATGTAACACCAGTTAGATGGGAGACATGTAACACCGGTTAGTTGGGAGACATGTAACACCAGTTAGTTAGGAGACATGTAACACCAGTTAGATAGGAGACATGCAACACCAGTTAGTTGGGAGACGTAACACCAGACTGACTGTGATCTATGGGATCTAAGGGAAATTGTACTTTACTGTGTGTGTACTTGTTATCCTACCAATGTGGATGCCCCCTCAATGGTGCTAGTGGTGAGGATTGAGGCTCCTTGATTACTGGGCCAGTGCATGGCGTCCCATACACTTCAAAATCTTTCTGTACAACCTTCCTGTCAATAGGCTAGGTGTGGTGCCTGTCTGCATGTAGCCATTGCTAAAGTCTAGGAAAGTTCTAAAAATCTCGAAATACATTTTAAATACAAATTTAAATCTATTTATAAGTAATGAATTAAGCTTTAGGCACCTATTAACACAGCACAATTATTAGCATCATTAGAATAAAACTGTATGACTACACTGCAGGGTATAAGAAATACATCATGTTTGAGATGGAAGCAATGCCTCTTCTTTGCAATAGCCATGACCCATTGCATTTTTACTACTTTGCATAACACTAAAAAACTCACTACTGCAGTTCACATGGACGATGGATGATATGAACATATACATATATGTATGGGTGTCACTCATTGCATCAAATCAGATATTGATCAATGAAGGGAATGACTATGAACTTTGGTCAATTGTTCTGTTCATCAAAATGTTAACATTTCACACAAATGGAGCAACAAAAGTTTGTTGGTAAGGTAAGTGTGGGTTTGGGACAGCAATGCTAAAACCTTCAGATATTAAAACAATTACACATATTGTAATGTTTGTGTGTACCTCACAGATTTCTTACAGTCTGACCAAAACACTGACAGATTTAAGCACAAATATCACAGCTCCTGTTATGCTTCCAGCTATAATTCACAACACCAGTTAGCTGGGAGACATAACACCAGTTAGTTGGGAGACAAGCAACACCACTTAGATGGGAGAAATGTAACACCAGTTAGTTGAGGGACATGTAACACCAGTTAGATGGGAGACATGTAACACCAGTTAGTTGGTAGACATGTAACACCGGTTAGTTGGGAGACATGTAACACCGGTTAGTTGGGAGACATGTAACACCGGTTAGATGGGAGGCATGTAACACCAGTTAGTTGGGAGACATGTAACACCAGTTAGATGTGAGACATGTAACACCAGTTAGTTGGGAGACATGTAACACCAGTTAGTTGGGAGACATGTAACACTAGTTAGATGTGAGACGTAACACTGGTTAGTTGGGAGACATGTAACACCAGTTAGTTGGGAGACATGTAACACCAGTAAGATGGGAGACATGTAACACCAGTTAGTTGGGAGACGTAACATCAGTTAGTTGGCAGACATGTATGTATTTGATATAACAGGTTGTGAAAATGCAGGAATGTTAGGGTTAGCTTAGGGTTAATTGAGGGCATGTGTGTAAAGATAAAGTGCAAAGTTAGAGGATAGAGGCAGGGAAAGGGGGTGAGAGTTGACTGGAATTAGTAAGGTGTGCATGAACACTTCTGCCCAACTTACTAATACCTGCTAACCTTGCCTCTTCATCTAACTCTATAAACTTAAACATTGCCTTTACAAAAACTCTTTCTGTAGCACTGACACCATTCAACCAAATTTGATTTGAATGTATCCTGGGGTTTTGCCATTGCAATCACAAAAGGAAACTGTGTTTCCTTTTGCTTTGGTGTTTTGAGTTGTTCGATGTGATGAATTTTGGAATGCTGGCATCAATTACTTCAGCTTCAGTGCCTTTGCATGATGGTAATTTTACATATACTCACCTCTATGTGTAAAGATGTATATATATATATATATATATATATATATATATATATATATATATATTGTGTCTGTCTACCTGTGTGTGTGTGTGTGTGTGTGTGTGTGTGTGTGTGTGTGTGTGTGTGTGTGTGTGTGTGTGTGTGTGTGTGTGTGTGAATATACATGCAATTACTTATACACATACATGTAAAGTGTTATAAACATGTGAGGGTGTATCTATCAATATGTATATACATAGACAAGTAGTCAGACAGATAGAGAGATAGACAAACAAATATAAAAAATGATTCCTGTGTAATTTAACAAACATACATTTTATTTATTGTGTTTATTAGGTATGTCTAACTGGGTGTAGTGTCCCCTTTCAGGGGAGACCTAGAGATAAAAGCTCTAGTTGTATTCTTAGAATATAGCAGCATTTCAATTACAAAACTTGTTTTACACGTTAAAAAAGGCAGTGAGATTGCAGATATTCTGCTTTCTAACATATTAGTATTTACAAAATAAAGCAACAGTCATTAGAGATAATTACATTCAGTGAAATGCATCAACCAAACTTTAGAGATAATTACATTGTAAGTAAAGTAAAGAAAATAATAGATTAATTACTTAAAAGGGAAAGAAAAGCTTGGTAGACTTGTAAATAGAACAATGTACAAGAGCAGATTAGACTTGGAAGTATCAGTGGGGATGAGAGATGGTGTGGCCAGGCTTGGTGTGGAGTAACCTGCTCCATGCCCTTGTCCAGGAGTGGAGCACTGACATATTCAATTGTTTGTAAGGTAAAATTTTACCTTAGTTTTGAGGCATACTCAGGAGCATTCTCACCTCAGAGAGACAGGAAATTTTTACAGATTTCAGAGCTGTAGAATGAGTATTGAAAGTCGACTGCTGAATTGTTTGATTTGGTGGCTTGTAAAAAAAAAGCTTATCAGTAGATTGAAGTTTTCCAGATGGAGTGTAAATTTAAAGGAAGTTGTTTAGGGATGGACATTTATCTTGGTTATGGATGAAGTTATGAATCGTGGATTTGGGGGTATGTGAGATGATGGGGAAGTCCTAGCCAGCATAGTTCTATGAGAGCTGTGCAGTAGGGCTTCCTTTAGAGAAGTTAATGGAAAATTTAGCAATTTAATTATACCATTTTATTAGAAAGGGCTGTTGCATGTTGGTGGAGCAGAGATGTGTAGACAGGGAGGAGAGATTAGGTAATATGTTTTTTTGCAGCACAGGACAGGAAAGTTTTTGCTCTTTAGAGGGCACCTACCTTTTGGCACATTTTTTGATTGAATGCTATACATGGTAGTTGAATTTTAGATTTTCATCTAAGTACACCCCTGACTATTTTGAGTAAGGAGCTAGTTCTATTTTTGTCTTGTTTGTAAACTTAATAGAGAAAGTATGTTTGCGTATGTTTAATTGTGAGTGAAAAGAATAAGATTAGAATTTTGGGGGTGAGAAATAGTTGTGACTTAGCCAAATCTCTCTTATGGTGAGGGTTTCTTATGTTATTTATGTTTTTTGCTGAGCAGATGAGAGTTGAGTCATCAGCATATTGAATTATAGAGGTATTCTTGATTTTTGTAGCGAGATCATTAATGAATATGTTGACGAGTAAAGGGCCAAGAATGGAATCTTGGGGGACTCCAACTATTATAGGAAGGAAAGATTAAAGATCATTCTGCTATTAAAAAGTAAATAATAAAAAAAGAAAACAAAGACCATAAATTAAGTGGCAAATCCCAAGAAAAACGGTCCAGGTGCCAAGCAAGGATGGTAGTCCAATGGAGCTTTATTAAAAGTTAAATATCACAAGCGCTTTCACCCTGACTCAACTGCAAGGCTTTTCAAGTGTATAAACAACCAGTACATTTTTTCCCTCATTTAAATACCCCCATTCATAAAAGGGGCCAAAATTGTTTCAAATATTTAAAGTGAAACACTCACTTCATTGTTTAAATCTTTAAACCCTTTGAGTTACACAATTTTCACTGTGCACTCCACAAACCTTCAAAAAGGTATAAATATATATAAGTAAATACTTCTATACATGTGTATATAGAAACATAAATGACAAATGACATTAAGAAACCTTATATAAATTTTATAACAATCCCACAGATTCACTAATCCTCCGTGGAAGACTTAATAAGTCTTACTCGGAGGCTGCAGTTGAACAGTTTGACATCAGCGTGCCATGAATATGCATGAGGGCATGCTGACTCAACCGTAAGTCTTACACGGACCGTGTAAGAAAGCAGGGGGCGTGTCCGACTGCCGAGCAGTCTAAATGTCCCCGCCCCTGCAAGTGTTTTAAAAACTAAACAAAGCACACACACAAGAGCGAGTCTGCTCAAATGTCCCTGCACCCAACACCACACTCCCTGATATTGTAAACCCCTATCACAGTTCTAAAACGCAAAACATTAAATATATTTTTTTAAATCCCCAAAATAGCTGCCCGTATTTGTGTGTGTGTGCGCGGGTGTGCCCATTATTTAGCTAGAGTTAGCAATTCTGACATGGAAGAGCATAAGAAAGAATGTTAATGCAAATCACACCAAATAGCAATAGTGTAATGGTAGAGCGTTTGCACAAAGAAGAGGCATTCACGGTTCGAGTCCCACCACTCCCCTTTGTATTTATTTTTTAAATCAGTATATGAAATAATACCTGACAAATATGTTTAAACATTACCAAAAAGCAGTGAAATGGCCAATGTATCAGTGAACAAAATAAATATTTTAAAGGATCCTGATATAAAATTGCCTGCAGTTAAGCAGTGCTTCACCCAGCGCAATAGAGTTGCCCGTAGTTTAATAGCGCTTTACCTAGCACAATAGAGGTGCCCACAGTTTAATAGCGCTTTACCTAGCGCAATTAAGTTGCCCATTGTTTCATAGCACTTTACCCAGCGCAATAGAGTTGCCCATAGTTCAATGGCACTTTACCCAGCGCAATGTGTTTGCAAGGACGTGTGCGCCGTGCCAACCAGGGCACATTAGGGCACCAAGGAGCAACGTAGAGCAAAGTTGCTTAAATGCAGCCACACCCCCTAGCCTGTTTGGATAGTATGAAAATAAAATGAATGACAAGATTTGAACCCAGGACTCTGTGCATCAGAAGCAAAGTACAGAACCACTAAGCCATGACAACATAGGGGGACGCAGCCACTATTAACATTCATATACTTACGAATGGTAGTTTAACTATTACTAAGCAGGTCTGCAGTCAGCCGAGAATTTTACAAAATGGCCAATCACAAAAAAGTGCAGGAAATGTGGCATATTTAAGCCCCACAGGCAGGAATACATGCCATAACTGATTGTAGCTCACATCTGCAGTTAGAATGTCTGGTGTCAGAGAGGGAACACGCTTCCGAACGCAATGTTGGGGCATCGAGGAGTCCAAATACATGGTTTGGCTCCTTGTCCACCGTCACGAGTCAAGACTCTTGCAGGGCTAGTTCCAAGGGATGGAGTACAAGGCAGAGGCTTGAAACCGGTTAGCTCGTGACCTCACCAGTGCCACAGGCATTCCTCGGACTGGTGAGCAGGTCTGTCACCACCATGCAGACTTGAAGAGACGAAAGCAGGATCACCTGAACCAATGGATACAGGAGGCCCGTGGGATGCGGGATGCCCCACAACTGAGTATGTAGCCATGGAATGCAGTATGTAAGAATTGATAATGGAGTATGTATAATGGATAGGTATGTCTCAATATCCCTGCATTTACTTTACAGCTGCAGGTGACCGTGCTATGAATCAGCAAGCCTATGCTGATAGGCTGCTAAGGCTGCACCACCAGGCAGGTTAGTGATTATTCTGCATGTATTGTTATATAAAATATGGGAGAGAGCATGAAAGAAAGTGTTGTAGTCCAATAATACAGCCATAAAATTGCCTGAATAAGTCCTCTGCGTGTACTGTCAGATAAAAATGTCAGAGAGGCAGAAAAAGAGTGTAGAAACCCATTAAGAAAGGTAACATATGTCTGGAATAATATCTCTGCAGGCACTGCTATTTAAATAAGTGAGTGAGCCTGAAAAAAGATTGCTCTAACCTATTAATAAAGGTATTATATGTCTTGAACATGTCTGCCATATACACCGTTAAAACAAATAAAGGAGTGAGCCTGTCGAAAAGTGTGTAATGTCATTAATAAAGGTGTAAAACCCAGAGTGTGTCTGTGTCACAGAGTCTGAAATGTTGTTGTACCCTTGCAGTATACAAACAGTACTGTTT